>NW_022436943.1:3566242-3583634 GCF_009761245.1 Sapajus apella | reverse complement strand
AAAAAAAAAAAAAAAAAAAAAAAAAGAAAGACAATATTGACCAGGTGCAGTGGCTCACACCTGTAATCCCAACACTTTGGGAGGCTGAGGTAGAAGGATCACTTGGGCCCAGGAGGTCAAGGTTGCAGTGAGCTATGAGGGCCACTGCACTCCAGCCTGGGTGACAGAACAAGACTCTGTCTTCAAAAAAAAAGAGAGAAAGAAAGAGACACTGCCACGTGTGTACCTATACAACAATCTTGCATGTTCTTCACGTGTACCCCAAAACCTAAAATGCAATAAAATAAATGAGACAAAAAAAAGAAAGAAAGAAAGAAGAAAAAGAAAAAGAAAAGAAAAGAAAAGAAAAGAAAGAAAAGAAAAGAAAAGAAAAGAAAAGAAAAGAAAAGAAAAGAAAAAAGAAAAGAAAGAAAGAAAGAAAGAGAGAAAGAAAGAGAGAGAGAGAGAGAAAGACTGAATACAGGCCCAGAATCCCTTATCTACATTTCTGAAATACAAAAAATTCTGAAAACCTTTTTCTTTGAATATATTTGGCATCAAAATTTATTTGGTGGCAAAACCTGACCTGACGTGAATGACACTACTGGCAGTCTTCACTGGTCCTGCTGAGTGTGAATACTCATATTTTTCTGCACAAATAGTAATATGTTTGGTCAAGGGGTGCTTGTTCAGATTGCACTGGGGATGTTACATAATATATAACATGTGCACTGTTTTGCCTTTCTGAAACCCAAAATACTCTGAATTCCAAAACACATATGGGTTTCAGATAAGGGAATGTGGACCAGAATATGTAAAGTCTCAGGGAATTGAGCAAAACTGGAACAAACACCTTCACACTATAAGTATTCATTATTCCTCATTTTTATCTTGTACCATGCCCAGCAAACTGTGAGCTTACGAGATAAATAGGGAAAGATGGAAGTGTGAGTTTGCAGGTAGGGCATGTGGATTTTGTCCCTTGAACAGTACAGGTAGCCTCTGTCCAGAGAAACCAGTCACTATTTACACCCATCTTCCAGAAAGGAAAGAAGCAAAACTTGGTCACAGATGTGGCCCAGTCCCCCTCTGTAGCCCCAGGCAGTGGAAACAGTCCTCCTGCTGGAAATGGCCCTTCTCTCCAGTTCTAGCAAGCAGGGACCCACTTCAGCTCACCTGGTTTGACTGTTCTGTTCTCCAACTTTCTTCATGCCCATTCACCGAAGCAGGCTCAGACGATGAGGAACAGCTCCACCATCCTTGGGTCTAGGTCTCCACTAAGTTGGTGGTGGAGGGAGAGGAAGGGGTGGTGCTCTTACCCTGTTGTTTAACATGCAGAAGATTTTATGGGAGCCATGGATTAATCTGCTCAAAAAAATAAGAAGAGATTTTTTTGTTAAGTTCAAGTTTCACAAACACTCAGGAGGTTTTCACTTCAAAGGATTTCAGTTCAATCCAGAGCTTGATGTCTCATTACCACCAACTTCAGTCTTTTGGCCTTCAAAGATCTTGTTGTCTCCTTGACTCAATTCTTCACTTCAATTTATTTGTTTGAAAATATATACTGAAACTATATCATATGCCAAGTGCTGTACTGAGTAATGGAAATATACACACTAATAAGACATGGCCTGCCTGGGAAAAATCATGTTCCAACAAGGGGGACATTGTTGGGCAACAGGCTGTCTCCAATCACTTTATGAGCAAAAGCTATTTTTCAAGTTTGTAGCTGAAAGCAGAGGTCAGGGCAGGGCGCAGTGGCTCACGCCGGTAATCCCAGCACTTTGGAAGGCCAAGGCAGGTGGATCACTTGAGTCCAGGAGTTCAAGACTGGCCTGGCCAGGCCAACATGGCCAAACCCCATCTCTACTAAAAATACAAAAAAATTAGCCAAGTATGGTGGCTTACGCCTGTAATCCCTACTTGGGAGGCTGAAACAGGAGAATCACTTGAACCCGAGAGGCGGAGGTTGCAGTGAGTGGAGATCACACTATCACACTCCAGCCTGGACAACAGAGAGAGACTATCTAAAAAAAAAAAAAAAACAAAGATAGCAAGCAGAGGTCAGCCAACGGGCCAGCTGCATGTTCTTATAAAGAAGGCGTTGCTGAAACATAGCCACACACATTTGTTTATGTATTGTCTGTGGCTGCTTTTGCACTACAATAGCAAGTTGAGTTTCCTCTGAATACGCCCTAGAGATCATATCGCTCCCAAAGCCTAAAATAGTTCCTGTGTGGCCCTTAAAGAAAAAGTTTGTTGACCCCTGGACTTAAGGATAGGTGGAGGACTGGTGGCAGGGAAAGCTATAAAAGAAGGTAAAAGAAAGGAAATTCCTGACAGTCGAGCCCCTGAGAAGAATGATAAAAATGGCAGGGTATAAGTTAGCATTTGGCTCAGCTGTGCATAATGGAAAACTCAGTTCTAGGCTTAAACAAAATAAAGGTTTCATGTCTCCTACATGAAAGAGGTCAAGAGGTGGACAGTCTAAAGCTGAGATTGGTGGCTTCATGGTCACCAGGGACCCAGATTCCTTTTATCTTTCTGCTCCCCATCATTCTTAACAGAAGCTTTCCTTCCTCCAGTGTGTCTCATGGCCCAATATTGCTGCTGGAGCTCCAGTAATTACATCTGTGTTCCAGATAAACAGTGAAAAGGAAGCAAAAAAGAATCTACCTTTTATCTGAGTCAATTCTCTTTAAGAACATCTAAAATTGCCATTTGCGACTCATTCACCACCCCTAGCTATAGGGAAGATGGAGATCTAGTCTTCCACAGCATCCTATTTATAAACTCTTCACATTTTTCTCCACAGAGCCACAGAAGGGCCTATAGATGTTAACATGTTCATAGCTAGAATGTGAGATCCTCTCATTTAGTTCCAAAATGAACATTGTGAACAAAACTCACCCCTGAAAAATAGGAAAATCCCTTTCCTTGTCCTGCTATTAAAGTATTTGTTCATTTTTCAAATATTTTTTAGTCTCTCCTGTGTTCCAGACACTGTGATTACGCTGCAACACTCTCTTTCTTCTTTTTTTTTTTTTAATGCATCTTTTTGTTATTTCAGAAAACAGTGGGAGAGAAGACAGCTTTTAAGGTATCATCTAAACCTTTCAATTATTCCATGATTAATTATGTGAGTTGACTTTCCATTACCTGACACACATATGTAACTGTTAGCAAGTAGTATATGTCTTTGGATGGTATGTCTTCCCAAACGGTATGGGTTAAAGTTGTCTTGTACTGTTGTTAATGTAAAGGGAATTACATCTTATAAAAGCATCCATCCATTGTTATATTAGTTTATGTTTCTCTCCTCCAATAAATAGACTGTAACTCCCTAGGAACTTTGTGTTTGCAAACTTCAGGCACTTAATAAATGTTCAATGAGGGAATAAAAGAATGATTTTTCAATCTTCTGCTTGAAGACCCCCTGCCTTTAGAACTGAGCTCAGTGACTGTTTCCTGTTCTGGAGAGACAGATGACAGAGATAAGGATAATGCTTTTGTGTGTGCAGGACTTCAAAATTTTCCAAGAGCTTTTCACATACATTTTAAAAATTTTTTTAAATAAATTAACCTAGAAAATATGTCTCGACCATGGGAATGGTAGCAAGTATCCCTTTTACACTGAATGAAGTTAGGAGAAGTTGTCTTTGTCCTTCCAATTGGTTCTTCCTTCCTTCAAATTCTTGAAAAGCAGGATTGGAAAATGTGCATTTCAGATGCCAGGAGAAGCATGACTACCTTCTTCAACTGTAGAAAAACCAATAAGTGGAGAAGTTAAACAGCGTTGAAAGGAATCCAGGTTAAGACTTGGGAAAACGTTGTTGAACATAAAATATATGAAGCAGGAAAATGTTTTCCTAAAAGGGGTATGAAATCACCACAAAAATGGTACATACTGTGGTTCCAAAATTGCTTCATTCGGAAGGGTTTGCTTCAATTTTTCTTGGGAAAAACATGCTTGAAAAAATTGGCCACCAGAGGGTGGTGTACAAAATCCAATGGAACTCCTGCAAATTCCCTACACAGCGTTCATACATTGTAGACCTACCATGGTCCAATCTCAAAGCTTTCCTGATTGTCTTCCCAATCAATTCTCCACAAACTGTGCTTCATGGAAAAGCACCCTGTCTTCTGCTCTAGCCTTCCAGAGCAGGACAGCCTTTCTTAGAAGCAGAGTCACATGGGATCAACACTGCCCTTGCTGGGAGAGCTCTATCACCTACAGCCCAGTACCCTTACTTTAACAGTGCCTTTTCTATTCTTGCATCTGCTCATGAATATAGCCATTTACATATGCTTAATTTATGTCTGCCACATCCCTTCAGTACACTGATGATTAATAAATCACGACAATATGAGAACCTATGAGACTGTTACACTTAATTTCATAATTAATAATTGAGATTAAGAGACCTATTTGTCACTTAGGAACACCAGGATTCATCCTCTTAATTGCCATCTGGATTTCTTGTCAATTATTTGATTTGTTTAAGCCTTGTTTATTCTCATTCAAAAGCCCTCAGATTTCACTAATTTGACGTGCCAGACACTCAGCTAATCATCTTAGCAGAAAACAAAATATGAAGGAGCTCAACACTTGAACCACCGTGATGATGGAGAAAGCGAGGGGGGCGTGGGTGGGAAAAAGACCTGCTCTACCATCATGCTAGGCCTGTGGGACCATGGGCAAGTCACTGCAACCCTCAAACCCAGAGAGAGGGTAGACCAGAGTAGAGGATTTAAATTTTTTTTTTTTTTTTTAGACAGAGTCTCGCTCTGTCACCCAGGCTGGAGTGCAGTGGTGTGATCTTGGCTCACTGCAGCCTCCGCCTCCTGGGTTCATGCAGTTCGCTGCCTCAGCCTCCTGAGTAACTGGGATTACAGGTGACCGCTATCACGCCCAGCTAATTTTTTGTATTTTTAGTGAGATGGGATTTCACCATCTTGGCCAGGCTGGACTTGAACTCCTGACCTCAATTGATCCAGCCGCCTTCAGCCTCCCAAAGTGCTGGGATTACAGGTGTGAGCCACTGCGCCTGGCCAGGATTTTACTTTTTTAAGTGAATGCCTTCTTCTGTAATGGAAGGGGCATATTCCACCAATGTCCTGGCTCTAAGGCAATGGTAAAAAGGTTACATTTGGCTTCACTCAAGTTTATAATGTTTTGCCTTCCATTCTACACCACCTCTTCAGGTCTCCAGAGGCTAGGCTCCCCAAAATCATGTGGGTGGGACTCATAAGTACAGGACAGATATTCCAATGGGGGTTGTCCATACAGAGAAAGAGTCATGGGGCTGGGCATGGTGGTTCACACCTGTAATCCCAGAGCTTTGGGAGGCCAAAGTGGGCGGATCATCTGAGATCAAGAATTTGAGACCAGCCTGGCCAATGGGGTGAAACTTTAATCCTGTCTCTACTAAAAGAAAAAAAGAAAAAAAAAATACAAAAATTAGTCAGGTATGGTGGCGGGCACCTGTAATCCTGGCTACTGGGGAGGCAGAGGCAGGGTAATTGCTTGCTGGGAGGCGGAGGTTGCAGTGAGCCAAGATCGTGCCATTACACTCTAGCCTGGGTGACAAGAGCGAGACTCTGTATTTAAAAAAAAAAAAAAAGAGTCATGGGGCCTTCTTAATTGTACTCAGTTACATGTTTCAGAAGCAAAAATAGTGGATAAAGTAAGGGATTTATTTCTCTCACGTAACCAGGACACTGAATACCAGGTAAGCCAGCCCCAATAAGGCTGCTCATGGAACAGGCTTCTGCTAGTGTGAAGATGATGCGTGAAGATGCCCCAGCCATCTGTGGTCACTTGCAAAGATGACAGAGTGGGACTCCCACCCCCCACTCTGTCATCTTTGCAAGTGGCCACAAGATGGCTGGGGCATCTTCACGCATCATGTCTCCATTTCAGGCAGGAAGGAGGAGACAGGAGAAGGCAAAGGGCTCACGCCAGCTGAGTCCGCCCAATTTTTCTAGGAAAACAGTAGCTTTCCTGGAACCTCATGCAGTGGAAGATATAAACCTTTCATTCACAGGTCATTGGCCAGACCATCCACATGGCATTGAATAGTTGATAGGCCCAACACCACTCTGAACTAAATTGGAGCTATAACAAGCAAGGGAAACAAGGCAAATGGAAATTGAGTAGGCCACTGGCTGCATATGCCAAAAGAAGGAGAATTTGGGACACAGATGCAGAGGTCCTCATGCTAGGGCATGCAGCAGATGGCTGTCTGAGACGTCCTCACCAGACAGCAACAAGAAATCTGCTAACCAAGCTCCTCCTCATGGTGGACACAGCGCTCACTGCAAGGGAGCAACGGACAGCAAATTGGTGGTTGCCAGGGGCTCGGGAAGGGGACAATGAGGAATAACTGCTTAACATGTGTGGGGTTTTATTTCGGGAGAATAAAACGTTTTAGAACTAGATAGGGGTGACAGTTGAACAATATTAAACATGTATTAGATACTACTGAATTTTTCACTTTAAAATGGTTAATTTTAGGTTTTATGAATTTTATCTCAATTTTTTAAAAATCAGTTGAGCAGACTGGGAGCAGTGGCTCACACCTGCAATCCCAGCACTTTGGGAGGCCAAGGCAGGTGGATCACAAGGTCAGGAGTTCGAGACCAGCCTGCCAAGATGGTGAAACCCCCGTCTATACTAAAAATACAAAAATTAGCTGGGCGCAGTGGCGCATGTCTGTAATCCCAGCAACTCAGGAGACTGAGGCAGAATTGCTTGAACCCAGGAGGGAGAGGTTGCAGTGAGCTGAGATTTTGCCACTGTATTCTAGCCTGGGGGATACAGCAAGACTCCATCTTAAAAAAAAAAAAAAATCAGTTGAGCAAAAAGGAAAAGAAGAGATGGCACCAGAGAATGTCTGCCAAGTGTTGAGGGCCGTGGCTGTGGAAAGGGCAGCTGCAGGTACAAGGGTAGTGGAAGGGGAGGATGCTGTGGGAGATGTTCTGCTCCTCTCCCCACACTGAAGAACGCCAGCACTGGCAAGGTTTGGAGCAGAAGCTCTGGAGCCAAACTGCCTGGTTTTAAACTCCCATCCTGTTACTTACTAGCAGTAACCATGGGCAAGTTGCTTAACCTCTCCATACCTCGTTTCTTCATCTGTAACAAGAAGATAATAATAATACATAACTAAGGATTGTTTAAAAGGGTTAAATAAATTCTTCCATATAAATCACTTGGGATAGTGTAGACCATCACCTCAATATTCACTTCAGCCTTCAGTGAATGTTACCCAGTGTTCTTTTATCACGTGGTCTCATAGATCTTCCTTTTTGACCAGACCCTTCCAGAATTGAACCATGTCTACTGTCCACTGTACTTTGTAAATCTTATATCAGTGTTTCCCTATTCTGCAAAATTGTTTTTGACACAGGGTCCCACTCTGCCACCAAGGCTGGGGTACAGTGGCACAATCACGGCTCACTGCAGCCTCAAACTCCTGGGCTCAGGTGATCCTTCCACCTAAACCTCCCAAGTACCTGGGACTACAGGTGCCCGCCACCACACCCTGTGAATTGTAATTTTTAGAAACGGGGTTTTGACACATTGCCTGGGCTGGTCTTGAACTCTGGCACTCAAGTAATCTGCCTGCCTCAGCCTCCCAAAGTGCTGGAATTACAGGCTTGAGCCACTGTGTCCACACTGCAAATGTTTTTAATACAAACTTTGAAATAAGTATAAATAATAACCCTTTCAAGGAAAGCTACGTTTCTATCTCAGGTTCTAAAGAACAAAACCCCCTAGTTTCTTGTGGCTGCCATAACAAAGTACCACAAACTAGGTGGCTTAGAACAACAGAAATTTATTCTGCCTCAGTTCTAGGGGCGAGAAGTCTGTGGCTACAGCTACCAGGCTCTTACCCAGCTCTCATCCAAGGCGTCAGCAGGACCGTGCTCCCTCCCAAGCCTCTCGCAGAAAACTCTTCCTAGCCTCTTCCAGTTTCTGGCAGCTTCCTGGCCTTTCTTGGCTGGTGGCAGCAGAATGTCTGCCTCTGTCCTCATAAGGCTGTTATTCTGTCCTCACATGGCCGGGGACCAGTGTGTGGCACAGAGAGCCCCGCGTCCTGGGAAACCGGATGCGGCCGGAAAGGTAGCCGCCCCCTTGACCTCACGCAACGCAGGTTCACGGGGAGCCTGGCGTTAAACCACCGGTAGCCCTCCTGCCTCTGGGTGGGGATTTCGTACTTAGCAGAGCAGTTCCCTGCTGAGATCTGTTGAACGTCAGCCCTTGACACAAGAGTCTGTAAAAGGAAAAAGAAAAAACAAATGGAATGAAATGAAAGAAAGGAAAAAAGACTTCAAGGTATCTCTTGGGGGACACAATTCAATCCGTAACCCTCACCAATCCCTGTAGCTCTCCTAATGTGTTCATAAGCTCCACCCACACTTCTCTGGGCTTCCCAGGCTAACCAGCTGCTGGAACAATCTTTTGTTTTGCTTCGTTTTGTTTTGTTTTGTTTTTTAGGTACAGGTTCTCACTCTGTGGTCCAGGTTGGAGTGCAGTGGCGCAATCATAGCTCACTGCAGCCCCAACCGCCCCGTTTCAAGTGATCTTCCTGCCGCAGCTTCCCAAGTAGCTGGGACTACAGGCTCATGCCACCATGCCAGGCTTGTAGAGAAAGGGGTCTCCCTTTTTTGCCCAGGCTGGTCTCAAATTTCTGAGCTCAAGCAATCCACCTACCTTAGCTGCCCAAAGTGCTGAAATTTCAGGCGTGAGCCACCATGCCCAGCCGAGAGCAATGTATTTTTAACGTTTTAAATGTCTCACTTGGCATACTAAAACTACTACATGCTTAACCACGGTACTACAATGAATGAATGAGTGTTGAATGAGAAAATATGTGTTGATCATGTCTAAGAAGGGAATGCAAACCACAACTGAAACCCATCAGTCTCTAAAAAAGTTATGAGTAGGCTGGGAGCAGTGGCTCATGCCTGTAATCCCAGTACTTTGAGAGACTGAGGCAAGTGGATCACCTGAGGTTGGGAGTTCGAGACCAGCCTGACCAACATGGAGAAACCCCGTCTCTACTGAAACGAAAAATACAAAAATTAGCCAGGCATGATGGCAGGCGCCTGTAATCCTAGCTACTAAGGAGGTTGAGGCAGGAGAATCGCTTGAACCGGGGAGGCAGAGGTTGTGGTGAGCCAAGATCACGCCATTGCACTGCAGCTTGGGCAACAAGAGCGAAACTCTGTCCCCGACCCCTGAAAAAAGTTATAGTAAGTTGGTGCAAAAAAGTATTGTTTATCCACACCTATAATTTCAGCACTTTGGGAGGCCAAGATCAGTGGATCACTGGAGGCCAGGAGTTTGAGACCATCCTGGGCAACATGGCAAAACTCCGTTTCTATAAAAAATTTAAAAATTAGCTGGGTGTGGTGGTGCACTCCTGTGGTTCCAGCTACTCGAGAGGCTGAGGCACAAGAATTACTTGAGCCCAGGAGATGGAGGCTGCAGTGAACCATTATCAAGCCACTGCACTCCAGCCTGGGTAACACAGCAAGACTCTATCTCAAAAAAAAAAAAAGCATGATTTATCTATACATTAACTCCCACAAAGGCACAGAACAGCAGCAGCTGCCCTGGAGAAATCCTGTCTGCTGGTTTCTTTGGGAGTTAGGCAGGAACTCCATTAGTATACCATTAGCACATTATAAGCAGTGACTTGGAACAAAGTAGGTGTATCATAATCCTTCCTCAAATAAAGGAAATAACTTTAACAGTCCCAAAAGATGCCTCTGCTTGAATAGGATCAACTTGGCTTTATTTTTTGCAGACCTTTGAGACCAAGAATGGGACTTACCAAAGAGCCAGGCAGCCCCTAGGGGGGGAATCTGCATGTCCTTCAAAGGGTGTAACCTCCTGGAATTCTTTTTCTTTTTTTTTTTTTTTTTTTTTTTCACTTCCTACTACAAAAACAGGGAATTGTTAAAAGAGAAAATAATTAACACATATACCATGGACCTGAGCCAATGGGAACCAAGTACCCAAACGCGAGATTGCTAATAGACTGTTAATAGTAGACCTTAATAAATGAAATAATTTGTTTCCTTCATTGTTGCTTGGAATATAGAACATGCTTAATAAATATTGAATGAATCAACGAAATGTCTCCCAATCTAAACAAATCACTTCTGCAAAAAATAAAACCAAGTTGATTTTATTCAATCAAAGGCATCTTTCAGAGTTGTTAAAATTATTTCCTTTATTTGAGGAAGGATTATGATACTCCTACTTTGTTCCAAGTCACTGCTTATAATGTGCTAACAGTACTAATGGAGTTCTTAATTCTATAAGAAAGACTATGAATGGCCTATTTTTCAAGGGTTCAAAAATGGAGGCACACTTTAAAAACCCATTTTACTCTTCTCTGTTTCTCTTTTAGGGTGGTTATGGCTATTTGGGTTTCCATTTGTGGAAAGGGTAACAGTGAGAACACCCAGGGTAGGGGAGGACAAGGAGAATGAAGAAAAAGTAGGAAAGCAGTTATGTGATGGAGTTCCCGCATATAAGGCAGAGAAATGGGAAGGAAAAACAAACAAAAAAACCCTCAACTAAGAGTCCCAGGAAATCCCTTCCTTCTTTATAAACATGGGGCCCTTTCCCAGTTCTCATGCCTGTAGATCTCTTCATCTTTGGGACTTGCACAGAATTGCCTAGAGGTGAACACATTTTAAGACAGCCTAATGTATGTGTCCCTGTATCAGAACCACCTGGAGCACTAATAAAGAACACAGGCCTCAGGGCTCATTCAAGTAGGAAAGGGCCCTGGCCTCCGTCTATCTACCAAGTTCCTGGAGTGATTCTGTCCCACACCCAAGTTTAAAAACCACTGGTGTAGAACACATAGGCCTGGACAAAAATCCAAACAAAATAATTATCACTTGGTAAGATAATTCACCATAGGGTTCCTATAACTTACAGCTTTATATATATATATTTTTTTAATGAATTTACATCATTATTTTGTGTATTTTTAAGTGCCTACTGTACAACCAGAACTAAGTTGTAAGAGACTTTGGAAAGCCTAGCTCTTCCCTCAAATGACTTAAGGTTTCTTAAATAATAGCAAACCAAGAAGATGGTAGATTAGCATCCTAAGGTACCATCTTAAATCAGTACAAATTTGGGGCTCTTTTTATGTTAAGGGCAGGGAGAAGAGAGAGAGGCTGGAATCAATGGCCAAAGGGTTGATCCACAGCCGGAGACATCTGGGTACCAGCGTGTGTCTGAGAACTTGTGCTTGCCCTTGGTCAGGTCACAATACTCATATAAATCTTTAATAAAACATAATTGTTTCCATACTTCCCCTTTCATCCCAGAATTCGTTTTTAAAACTACACGATTACTGTTTTTGCATATTATCTGAGTGCTCTAAAATTATCCTAGTGTATATGCAGGAATGGGTAAAGTCTCCTTAAACTAAACTGTGGTTCGTCACCAGGCACGGTGGCTCACACCTGTAATCCCCCAGCACTTTGGGAGGATGAAGCAGGCAGATCACTGGAGGTCAGGAGTTTGAGACCAGCCTGGCAATATGGTGAAACCCCATCTCTACTAAAAGTACAAAATTAGCTGGGTGTGGTGGTAGACACCTGTAATCCCAGCTACTTGGGAGGCTGAGGCAGGAGAATCACTTGAACCCAGGAGGTGAGGCTGCAGTGAGCTGAGATCGCACCACTGCACTCCAGCCTGGGCAACAAAGCGAGACTGTCTCAAAAATAAAAATAAATAAAAGGTGTTGTTACATCAGTTCTTTGGCTGTTTCACTGTTACAGAATCAGCAAGGACCATATTGAGGACCATATTGTGGTGCATTTAAGGAACATAATAAGGAATTCCTGAGCAGAAGTGGTAAGAGGGGAGGGCATGGTAGGAGACGAGGTCAGAGAGGTAGGGGAGGACAGATCAGGTGGTCCCTGCAAGTTATTGTACTGAGATGGAAGCCATGGAGGGTTTGGGGTAAAGAACTTACATGATCCATTGAGGCCTTAGCAGAACCATCCTGCCCGCTGCACTGAGAAAAGGCAGGAGAGGGGCCAGGCAGGAAAATGAGTCAGGAGGCTGTTGTTGCCCTCCTGGAGTAGAAGCCGCCCCTCCCAACAGCATTCACCTTCAAAGGTTGGGCCACTTGAAAATGTATCCAGCCTGCTCTTGCAAGGTCATCTCACAGCTATCATATTTAATTCCAGCTCTGCAAGAAAAGCAAAAAATAGAAAAGAGAAAATGGGGCTGGACATAAGGGTTACAGTTTCTCAGGAAATAGGGAAAAAATAAATAAATTGCAATTTGCGTTTTTGACAGTCGGGGCAATTGAGTGGTCCAATGTTACCTTGGGAGGAAAAAAGCTAATGTTAGTAAGTTAAAAATAGCAATGCAATATAGAGTGTGCCTGAATAATTAGCCTTGAAAAGAGGTTTCCCCAGTGATCCCATTACATTTCCTCAGATGACTTTCCCAAGCAGTGGCAGGTGAGTAATGGGAAACCGCTGGACCACTAGACTCAATGGTCTGATTTTAAAAGCCTATAATTTAATGTTGAAATAAATGGCAGAGTTCAAAAACATCAAGACCAATTAGAGGATAGTTAAGGAAAATGACATGCACTAGTGTTCTACACATAGCTCTCTTGGGATGTCCTATCATGCTGCGCCCTTCACTGTATGTCAAGACCATGAGCCATGGTATCCCTGGACACCAGCCAAATACACATGGGTGGGGGATTGTGTACATTTAAATTGTACAGTGCCGTTCAGTTTAGAGGCAGAAGGTTGGAAGAGTTTTTTCACACACTGCCCTTAGGGAAACCAAGACCCACTGCTTGAAAGGCTAATGCTTTGCTGCTGTTGGTGATATATTCTTTTCTTTTTAACCTGCCTGCTGACTTGGTAAGCTGAAACAAAAACCAATTACTCTCCAAGATCAAAATCTTCAGATGCCTCAAAAGCTGTTTCAATTTGGTTTTAGAATTATGGGCTGGCTTTCTCCCTCGGCCTCTTCATGTAAGATGTAGCCAAATTAAAAACACTGCCAGGTAATGAAAATTTACTTAAACCTTTCTCCTATGACTGTTCCCTATTTACATTTTAAACGACCGTTTTCTGGCTAGCCACAAACACATTTCTTTTAAAATGGAATGCCTGTGGCTCATTTTGAGCTGTTTTCTCACCCTCTTTGTTGACCTCGGTCCCTTTATCTCATTCTGTTGGAAGCCTGAACCTCAATTTCATAAACATGTTAAAAATAAAAACTGACCCCGTTTGCAATGAGGTCATGTTGGTGAATTTATTCTCAGATTACATCATGATTGAAACAATACTTGTTCACTCTATGATATGATTAGAATTCAAATGTGGCCAAGCTTCAAACTCTTGGTGTCTGTAATGGTCAAAGCAGAGCTCTCAAGCTGTACTACTTCTTCCCATCCCAGCTGATTGCTGCTTTGGCCCTACCTGTTTTCCAGGATAAATTGTCCTGCCATCTCTCTGCAGTTGAACTGGATAACAAGTAATGACCAAATATCTTCCTGCCCATGACAACATCTAACTCAATATCTCAGAAACTGGCCCCTGCAGAAAGGTAGTCTCCAACCTTCAATGACATCTTAGTGCTACCCACAAATCCTTCCACATGTCTCTACTTGATATGGTTTGGTTGTGTCTCCACCCAAATTTCATCTTGAACTGTAGCTCCCATAATCCCCATGTGTCATGGGAGGGACTAAGTGGGAGGTAATTGAATCGTGAGGGCTGTTTCTCCCCTTGCTGTTCTCGTGGCAGTGACTAAGTCTCATAAGATCTGATGGTTTTATAAAGGGCAGTTCCCCGGCACACACTTTCTTGCCTGCCACCATGTAAGGCATGCTTTGCTCCTCCTTCATCTTCCAACATGATTGTGAGGCCTCCCTCCCCCGTCATGTAAAACTGTGATCCCATCAAACCTCTCTTTCTTTATAAAATACCCAGTCTCAGATATTTCTTCATTGCAGTATGAAAATGGACTAATACACTACTCATTAATTCAATTCATTTTACTGAACACCTACTCCGTGCAAGGAGTTGTGTCAGACACAGAGTTCATGGTCTGCAAACAGCTCCATCTTCTATTCCTCCTACACCTGTTTCTAACCCAGCTGTTCTGAAGCCCCAAACTCCAACACCTCCTTTATTTCTCTTAGCAATGACCTAACCTGTTTTAGAGAAAGACTCCCTCAACCTTTTCCACCACCCTCACACCTACACACATAACAGCACCTTACTCATCTTCCCTCACTTCCATGGAAAGGTATGACTTGGGTCCCATCACTTACTTTCTCAGGAGTTTTACTCCATTAATTTCCCCCATCTCTCTTGTCTACCCTCAACCTCTTTATTGTTAGTTGTTCTCTCCCAACAATATTTTTAAATGTTCAGGTCTATCCCAAATTAATAGTTCATAAATAAATGGGTGCTGTGGCTGGGTGTGGTGGCTCATGCCTGTAATCCCAACACTTTGGGAGGCCAAAGTAGGAGGATCACTTGAGCCTAGAAGTTCGAGAACACTGGGCTCAAGTGATTGTATAACTATGTAGTGAGACTCCATCTCTACAAAAAAAAAAAAAACCTAAAAAATTAGCTGGGCATGGTGGTGTGCACCTCTACTTGCAAGGTAAGAGGCTTACTTGAACCCAGGAGGTTGAGCCTGTAGTAATTGCACCATTGCAGTCCAGCCTGGGCAACAGAGTGAGATCCCATCTCAAAAAAAAAAAAAAAGGCTGCTTCCCTAAGTCCTTCTCTAGCATCCAGCTTATCTGTGTCTCACCATAGCCAAGTTCCAGAAAGGAAAATCGACACTTTCTATCCTCACTTTATTATGTCAGCATCAACCTCTACCTAAATGGTTCCTAAATGTAAATCTACGTCCTGGATTCCTCACTATGTGATCAAACCCATACTGGATACATCACCAAGTCAATGGCCCAAGACCTTTAAAACTTCATATGCCTGAAACTGAACTCATCACTTTCCCCAAGCTATAAGAGTTTAGATTCCATCTCTAGCACTTATAGGCCAAGTGACTGTGAAAAAGTTGGGAAACTGTTTGTGTTTCAATTTCATCTTTTGTGAGCATCAAGCACTGCAAAGTGTTTACAATGTTCTCTTACTAACTAGCAAGTTAGTCTGCCACTGTTTCATGGATGCTGGCAGAAGATGCAAAACTCCTGGGTCAGAAGCAAAGAACAGTTTATTACTGACAACAACTGCAGTAACCAGAGTATCAATACATTTTGCAGTGGTTCCCTGCACCCTAATTTCCACAGGATAATACAAAAAGGGCCAGATGGCACCTACGCATGCAGTGTGGTTACTGGAAAGAAATCCTGAGCTTAGAGCAACTGTTGTTTGCCCCAAAGGAAGACAATATATCTTTCAAGGCTGTTTTGCTACACAGATATCTTGAAATGATGGACCAGAACAAAGGGCAATCAGCACCCAGCTCACAAGATGCACAAAAAAATAAGGAAAATAATATAGCAGCTAACTCACCAGGTTGTGAGTATTAAATGTGTTAATAAATGAAAATCTTTAGAATAGTGTTAGGCACATACTAAGTCCTAATAGGATTTCATGACTCTGTCTCCCAATAGCTTGTTGCTTGAGGGTGTGTGTTATCCATCTTATAAGCCCATGTCCAGAAAAATATATTACACAAAGTAGTTGCATGATAAATGTTTACTAAATAGTTGGTTGTCAAATATCTGAAGATCTTGAAATATCGCATGTACTATTTTACATTCTAGGTTACTCTAAGTGCTTTAGTGATAGAAATCTTAAATACTGACTCATTTTAGGCTTAACAAGTAAATTACAATGTTAACAACGTTAATGCTAATTTTGGAAGCTGTCAAGTTAACATGAGTTGTGTGGGGAAGAAAATCACTTTATATCCTGCTTTTTTAAAAAAAAAAAGATTTAATAATGTCTAAAGGCTTGTTTTTAAACTATACTCCATAAAAAGTAATATTTCTAGGGCCAGGCATGGTGGCTCATGCCTGTAATCCCAGCACTTTGGGAGGTCAAGTTGGGTAGATCACTTGAGGTCAGGAATTTGAGACCAGCCAGGCCAACATGGTGTAACTCCCACCTCTACTAAAAATAAAAAACTAGCCAGGCGTGATGGCACATGCCTGTAGTCCCAGCTACTCAAGAGGCTGAAGCAGGAGAATCACTTGAACCTGGGAGGCAGAGGTTGTAGTGAGCCAAGATCATGCCTCTGCTCTCCAGCCTGGGTGTCAGAGTGAGACTCGATTTTAAAAAAGAAAAAATAACTGTATTAGTTCGTTCTCACACTGCTAATAATAGAGATACCCCAGAATGAATAATTTGAAAAGGAAAGAGGTTTAATTGGCTCACAGTTCAGCATGGCTGGGGAAGCCTCAGGAAACTTACAATCATGACAGAAGGGGAAGCAAACACAACTTTCTTTGCATGGCAGCAGCAAGGAGAAGTGCTGAGCAAAACAGGGGAAAGTAACTTAGAAAACCATCAGATCTCCTGAGAACTCTCTATCATGAGAACAGCATGGGGATAACTGACACAATGATTTGATTATCTCCCACGAGGTCCCTTCCATGACATAATCATAGGAACTATAACTCAAGATGAGATTTGGGCGGGTACACAGCCAAACCATATCAGTAATACGCCTTTAAATAAGTTATAGGTTAATAGGGGCAACTTCAGACAAAAGATTGCCTTTGTCCGTACTATTAATTTGACCTATAGCACAGTAGGTTTCCAGTGAATTCACAACCAAAACTTCAGTGGCTATTGTATTTTAACATAAAATTTATTAAATAAATATTTATTAAACACATTCTTTGTGCTAAACATTATCCTTGGCTGAAGGGAGAGACTGGGCAGAGAAAATGGCCAATACCCTTTCTTCCTTCAAGGACTCACAAAAAACAGCAATCTGAAATGCTCTGGACTGAGAGTTTAACAGCAAGCACAGCTGAACCTGAGATGGTCCAGCTCCATGGGGGAGGGGCATCCGCCGTTACTGAGGCAGTCCTCCATGACCGAGGTAGTCTGCCATTGCTGAGGCAGCCAGCCATTGCTGAGGAAGTCCGCAATTACAGAGGTGGGCTGCCATTGCTGAGGCAATTCTAACTATACCCCTATAAACAGGAATGCAGGGAAGTTCACACAGCAGCTCGACAGAGCCCACAGCAGCTCAGCAAAGCCTCTGCAGGCAGACTGTGACTAGGCAGCCTCCTCGCTGTGCAGGACAGCACTGAAAAAAGGCAGCAGCATGACAGAAACTAATAAATAAAGCCCTAACTCAGAAACGCACAGCTTCATGGAAACTGAACAACTGGCTCTTGAATGTTGA
>NW_022436943.1:3537798-3561242 GCF_009761245.1 Sapajus apella | reverse complement strand
TCAACATTCAAGAGCCAGTTGTTCAGTTTCCATGAAGCTGTGCGTTTGTGAGTTAGTTTTTCAATTCTGAGTTCTAACTTGATTGCACTGTGGTCTGAGAGACTGTTATGATTTCCGTTCTTTTGTATTCGCTGTGGAGTGATTTACTTCCAATTATGTGGTCAGTTTTAGAGTAGGTGTGATGTGGTGCCGAGAAGAATGTATATTCTGTGGATTTGGGGTGAAGAGTTCTGTAAATGTCTATTAGGTTTGATTGTTCCAAGTCTGAGTTCAAGTCCGGGATATCCTTGTTAATTATCTGTCTCATTTATCTGTCTAATATTGACAGTGAGGTGTTAAAGTCTCCCACTATTATTATGTGGAAGTCTAAGTCTCTTTGTAAGTCATTAAGAACTTGCTTTACGTATCTGGGTGCTCCTGTATTGGATGCATATATATTTAGGATCGTTAGCTCTTCTTGTTGCATTGATCCTTTTACCATTATGTAATGTACTTCTTTGTCTCTTTTGATCTTTGTTGGTTTAAAGTCTATTTTATCAGAGACTAGAATTGCAAGTCCTGCTTTTTTTGCTCTCTGTTTTCTTGGTAAATCTTCCTCCATCCCTTTATTTTGAAACTTTGTGTATCCTTGCATGTGAGATGGGTTTCCTGGATACAGCACACCGATGTGTTTTGACTTTTTATCCAATTTGCCCGTCTATGTCTTTTGATTGGGGCATTTAGGCCATTTACATTTAGGATTAGTATTGTTATGTGTGAATTTGATCCTGCCATTTTGATGCTAGCTGGCTGTTTTGCCTGTTAGTTGATGCAGATTCTTCATTGTGTTGATTCTCTTTACCATTTGGCATGTTTTTGGAGGGGCTGGTACTGGTTGTTCCTTTCTATGTTTAGTGCCTCTTTGAGGAGCTCTTGTAAAGCAGCCCTGGTGGTGATGAAATCTCTCAGTACTTGCTTGTTCATAAAGGATTTTATTTTTCCTTCACTTATGAAGCTTAGTTAGGCTGGATATGAAATTCTGGGTTGAAAGTTCTTTTCTTTAAGGTTGTTGAATATTGGCCCCCACTCTCTTCTGGCTTGCAGGGTTTCTGCTGAGAGATCTGCTGTGAGTCTGATGGGCTTCCCTTTGTGGGTAACCCGACCTTTCTCTCTGGCTGCTGGTAGCATTTTCTCCTTCATTTCAACCCTGGTGAATCTGACGATTATGTGCCTTGGGGTTGCTCTTCTTGAGAAATATCTTTGTGGTGTTCTCTGTATTTCCTGGACTTGAATATTGGCCTGCCTGGCTAGGTTGGAGAAGTTTTTCTGGATAATATCCTGAAGAGTATTTTCCAGCTTAGATTCATTCTCTCCGTCACATTCAGGTACACCTATCAAACATAGATTAGCTCTTTTCACATAGTCCCATATTTCTTGGAGACTTTGTTCATTCCTTTTTACCCTTTTTTCTCTAATCTTGCCTTCTCATTTTATTTCATTGAGTTGACATTTTATTTCATTGAGTTGATCTTCAACCTCTGATATCCTTTCTTCTGCTTGATCAATTTGGCTGTTGAAACTTGTGTATGCTTCGCAAAGTTCTCGTGTTGTGTTTTTCAGCTCCATCAATTCACTTATATTCTTCTCTAAGCTGTTTATTCTCGTTAGAATTTTGTCAAATCTTTTTTCAAGATCTTAGTTTCTTTGCATTGGGTTAGAACATGTTCTTTTAGCTCACAGAAGTTTCTTATTACCCACCTTCTGAAGCCTGATTCTGTCAATTCATCACACTCATTCTGAAGTATTACAGCCTTGTTCCCTTGCTGGTGAGGAGTTGTGATCCCTTGTAGGAGGAGATGTGTTCTGATTTCGGGTGTTTTCATCCTTTTTGTGCTGGTTTCTTCCCATCTTTGCATATTTATCCACCTGTCATCTTTGTAGTTGTTGACTTCCAGATTGGGTCTCTGAGTGGATGTCCAGTTTGTTGATGATGACGTTATTTCTTTCTGTTTCTTAGTTTTCCTTCTACCAATCAGGTTCCTCTGCTGTAGGACTGCTGGGGTCCACTCCAGGCCCTGCTTGCCTGGGGATCACCTGCAGCAGCTGCAGAACAGTAAGGGTTGCTGCCAGTTTCTTCTTCTGCTCTCTTTCTCTCAGAAGGATACCTGCCAGATGTCAGTCTGAGCTCTTCTTTATGAGGTGACTCTTTGGCTATATGGGGTCAGGGAGCTGCTTGAGGAGACAGTCTGTCCTTTATAAGAGCTCAAGTGCCGAGCTGTGAGCTCCATTGTTCCATCCAGAGCTGCTGGGCAGGTACATTTAAGTCTGCTGCAGCAGAAGTCATAAACGCCTTTTTTTCCCCAGGTGCTCTGTCCCAGGGAGTTAGGGCTTTATTTACGAGTTTCTGTCATGTTGCTGCCTTTTTTCAGTGCTGCCCTGCCCAGCACTAGTCACTGTCTGCCTGCAGAGGCTTTGCTGAGCTGCTGTGGGCTCTGCCGAACTGCCGCGTGAACTTCCCTGCAGTCCTGTTTATTTGGGTGTAGTTAGAACTGCCTTGGCAATGGCAGCCCACCTCTGTAATGGCGGACTCTCTCCATAATGGTGGGCTGCCTTGGCAATGGCGGGCTGCCTCAGCAATGGCAGACTACCTTTGTAGTTGTGGAGTGCCTCGGTAATGGTGGATGCCCCTCCCCCACAGAGCTGGCCCATCCCAGGTTTAGCTGTGCTTGCTGTGAAACTCTCAATCCAGAGCGTTTCAGATTGCTGTTTCTTTGTGGGGGTGGGACCAGCCAAGCCTGATCACCTGGCTCCCTGCTTCAGAGCCTTTTTTTTTTTTTTTTTTTTTTTGTCTTCCAGGTATTCCAGTAGCCTGTTGAAAAGGCGCCGGGATATGTGTGATTTCCCATGCAGTGACCCATTGTGCCAGCTGAAACAGCTACACTGAGATTCATGGTGCTTTTTTGCCCGGGAATCTCCTGGCCTGGCTCCCTGTTTCAGTCTCCTTTTCTATCAGTTGAATGGGTGACTCTGTCTTCCCTGAGCTCCAATTGCCAGCTAAAATGGTGCCCAGTCCCGTGTATTTTCTACAGAGAACCACCGTGCCGGGACACTGGCAAAACAGTCGCTCCAGCCAAAACAGCCGTGCTGGCCGCACCAGCCAAAACAGCTGCGCTGGCGACCCATGGAGTTCCTCTGCCTGGGAATCTCCTGGTCTATAGGCAACAAAAATCCGTCTGGAAATGCAGCATCCACTCACCCTCCGCACTTTCACTGGGAGCTGCAATCCTGAGCTGCTCCTAATCAGCCATCTTGGATCCGTCCAGCAGCTAACTTTTAAGAAGGTACCATTTGTTTTGCCATAATAGCAAAGAATAGCCCCAATTACTTTGAAAGACTATCAAAATACTTCTAATACTTTCTTCAACTACATAACTGTGAGACTGGGGTTTATCCATTTTTTTTAAAAAAATGCATAGAATTTAGGCAATCAAAAACAAAAAAGTGGGATGAATATTAGTCCAGAAAGAGAAAATGAACATGACAAAGAATAAGTGAATCTAGAAATTCAAGCAGAAGCAGATCATTTAGGCCTATATGCCATGTAAACGAGCTTAGGTTTCATCCCGTATGTAGGAGGGCACCAGATTAACTCTCAGTTCAACTCAGAATGCAGAGAAAACATAGGCTTCTTTTAACCATGACTTAAGTAATGTCACAGCGGTAGGGAAAGAGGGTGTAAGAGCGGCACCTAGATCCCTTTGCTGCGTCCAGATTCTCCCTGGCCTCCGTGGGGATGGCATCCCTCATCACTGCAGTCACTGCTTTCCCCACTGATAATCGTTCTGGAGCAGGCTCATCCCAGCCATCAAGAGCTGATGGCACACCTCTTTTCTCACCTCTGTGTTCGGTAACATGTTGAGAGCTTGAAATCAAGTGCAGTAGTAGTATTTACACCACAGAAATTAGTAAACACTATGAATCTTTTAAACTAAGCTATTTTGTTTTCGTTTTTCCTAGAGAGCTAATTTACCAGCACATCACCAATTCCCACTTCCCCAATAGAGTCGCTTCTAGGCTGGCCTCTCAGGTGGGACTTCCTGGCTGCTTCAGCCTGGTCTTGGCCTTCACTGGCCTCTGTAGATCCCTCTGAGGTCCCCCATTCATCTTCCAAATGATTCTGGGCCCAGGATTCAGGGTCCCCTTGCATTTTGCCATGGCAGTCCCCAGGGAAACTCTCCTGGCTGTCACTTCAGCAGACAATGTAGAGATGGGGCTACACAGGGAAACAGAAATGACTAATTCTGAGCCCTCAGCTCAAGAGGCCTAGATTCAGTCAGTAGTTATTTCACACCTGGCCAGGGTTTTTTTTGTTTGTTTGTTTTGTTTTCGTTTTGTTTTGCAAGACAATTTTATGATGGTAATTCACTATTTCATAATGCACAACATTTCCTTTTAGCCTAAAAGTTGTTATAGTCCTCCTTTTTTATTTGGCATATAGTTAGGTATTCCCAGATAAGAGGCTTAAGACATGAAATTTTCCGTTTTTAACTTAAACAGGATTGATAAAGTTCAAAGTGATGTTTTGGCCATGAGATCCCTCTGAAGAATCTTGTGGCTGCTGGAAACCACAGAACATATTGAAATCAAAAGAAGAGAAGATCGCCAAGGGTACCAGGGATGACGAGACCTTGCAAATGGTGGCAAAGGCACCACTTGCAAGCCCTCTCAGTCCACTCAGACACTCCTTCCCCTCCGCTGTGCTTATGAGTTATGGGTTGCTATGGTGATGGGGAGTAAGCTGAAGTGGGAAGTGCTTTTTGAAAGAGTATAGATCCTGTCAGTATTTACTCCCCTGAGCCAGCTTTGAGACAGCACATTCCCTGTTGGAAACAGGTTTATAACATCCGGAAAAATCCACACTGAAACAGTGGATCACTCAGCAAGGATAGTTTACTTCCTGCAGGAAGAGTACAGCTCGCCAGCAGTCTTGTCACGAGAGCACACCTGAACAGAGGAGATGGACATTTATAACTTTTATAACCTGACGCAATCACCCTACTGCTGTGTCCAGTTTCCATTGGCCGGAATGGGTTCTCACATTCCATGCTTGACCCAATTGGCTAAAAACCTGGAAATTTCCTGAATAGATAAGGGGAAAGAAGACGAAGAAGAAGAGAAAGGTAGTCAGGAGAAGGTCAGGAGGGTTTCCAAATATGGAAAGGCAGGCACCAGGGTTTGGAGCTTGCCCAGTTCTGTTCAGACATGCTGCAGTAAGTCAAAGTATATCACGTAGCTGATTTGGAGAATATGTATACATGGGTACAGGCTTATGCTAATAGCGGATAATGGCCATAGAGCAAGAGATCGTAACTCCTTATAGTGTAGTCTAAGATATAAACTTTGAAGAAGAATTTTCCAATCTCTCACGTTTCCATTCCCCACGGACACGTTTCCAGGGAACCCCACATGGTCAGTGATGCAGCCTGGAGTTCTGCAAGGCAAACTTCTATCTGATCTCCGTTCACTGCCCTGGGACATGGGGGAGGCTGTGGTTATACCATGAGAAAAAAAAAAAAATCCCAGCAGAGGACAGCTAATGATGGAGCAAAAGACTGTATCTTGTCTTTCTCCAGCAATGCCTAACCTAACATCTATAGGAAGACAGCAGACAGATTTATTTAGGGTTTGAATTATATGGATGAGTGTGACAGAAGGGTAAGGGTGCAAAGGAAGTGGTAGATTAGGTGAATAACCATGAATTTCCAGGTAGGGAATGAAGAAAGCCTAGAAGGCTGAAAAGACAGAAAGAAAACTTCGTTATCTAGCAGCAGAGACGGTGGAATGGAGGTCAAGAGAAAGGTAAGATGGCAGTTAGGCCATAGGAAAGACAGAAAGACAGCTGGTTGGTAGGGAAGAACAGAAAATTAAAGTGAAACTTTTTTTTCTTTTCTTTTTTTTTTTTTGAGAGTCTCACTCTGTTGCCCAGGTTGGAGTGCAGTGGCCCAATCTTGGCTCACTGCAACCTCTACCTTCCAGGTTCAAACAATTCTCCTGCCTCAGTCACCCAAGTAGCTGGGACCACAGGCATGCACCACCACACTCTGCTAACGTTTTTGTATTTCTGGTAGAGATGGGGTTTTGCCACGTTGCCCAGGCTGATCTCAATCTCTTGAACTCAAGTAATCCCCCAACCTTGCCTCCCAAAGTGCTGGGATTACAGCATGAGCTACCAAACCCAGCCAAACTTTTGGTATTTGTTTCCAATTCTAACACAATGAACAATGAAGCCCAGGAAGCAGGTGGCTACCAAGGATTAGAAGAGAAATTCATGAGAAGGTCAAGAACAACAAGCCAAGTTCTGGGTTGGGAAATCTAAAGGCCATCAAAATATCCTCGCTTGTGGCAGACTTCTTCAGCAGGAAAAGTAAGCTCAACCCCCGGGTACTCCATGAATGAGGGGGAAGAGCTCCAACTTACTAGTGGGTGACCTCAAGCAGACTGCGGGGAAAATCTGCCTGAACACCAGACCGTCACAGCAGGATGTTCCTGGACATGAGAACGAATGACCCACAGCCAAGAAGAAGCTGAGAAGAGCCAGGAGGAAGCCAACACCTCCTCCTTCCTTTCCACCACCAACAGTCCTTGGGTGGAAAGAAGAAAAGAGCTACAGAAGAATGCTTGTGGGGATTGAGCCAGGTTTTAGTTAAGGCCAGGAGTGGGAGATAGGAGTCTGAAATCACAGGAGATGTGGAGGAGCTTGCTGACGATGGAATAAATGCTCCAGACGGTGCAGAGGAAGGAGGCTGAGAAAGTGAAGACCAGGAAGATGGAAAAGTACACAGAGGACAAGGAAGCAGAAACCAGGACAGGGCAGTGGGATGTGAACTCGGTTTTTCCAGTGATCACAGAAAGGAGAGGACCAGCTGGAGGTGACTGACAGGGCTGGAGTTAGGAAGAGACAAGGGAGGCACTTGCCTGGGGCACAAAATTTAAGAGCACCAAAAAAACCTCATGAACCAAAATAAATACTTAAACACAAATGTTTAAGAATCAAAGTTAATGCAAAAAAAAAAATTCGTGATGAACCAAACATCAAAATGTTAAACAAAGACAAGCTGTGTGTTTTACAACCTGGCATTATTGTGCAGGGGGAACAGTCATTTCCAATCAGCCCACTGGTCTCATATTCAGCCTCTGTAGCCTGCTGCTTCCCCTAAGAGTCACATGGCATGTGAATAGCTTGAGCAACACAGGGCTTTATATAGAGTTATATTTAGGGACTGTTCAAAATATGGGAGGAAATTTTTATAAATGTGTGGAGGGGTCCACATTTCTCTTTTTGCCTCAGGCTCCCTTATGGCTTAGCAGGGCGACTGCTAAGTCGACTGGCAACTGACCTCAGATGTCCTAACTTTAGCCCAAGTCTCTGTGTGCCAGGAGTGATCAAGGGCCCAGGGAGAACTGGCCTGGCCTCAGAGAGGTGAGGAGGATTTCCTGAGAACATGATCAGCCTATTCTTTGAACAGGCTGAGCCACAAAGTGCAGAGCAGTGGAGGAGCCACAAATTATTCACAAACATTTGTGAAGCAGAGGTGAGGTGTCCACAGACCCCAGAGACCCTGAGCAACTGCTTTTCAAAGCAAGGCACTGGGAAGCACAGGCAATGCAATGCCAAAATCCAGACAGATCGATATATCAAGAACAGAAACCAGCCACAAAATAGGTGGGTAACTAATGCGAAATTAACTCAACTGCTAAAAATCTGTGTCTCAAGGAAGTATTTAAGACTTGATTACTTAGGACACAAACTTGCTCTCAAACACTGGGCCACCAGGATCAGGGAAGAGCCACAAGATGACTTGATACTGAGTTCTTGTACGTACTTCCCATCTTACCTTCCTCTTGACCTCCATTCCACCTGAGGATCAGGCTCAGGATCAATGCTGAGAGGCCAAGACACTGGGAAAGGGATAAGAGGCTTATGGGAGAAAGAGAAAAGACTTGGGCCACACCGATCTCAGGAAGGTAAACCATCAAACGCTTTGTAAACTTTGCTCAGGTGGGGTTGGAATTTCAGAATACAAGTGTTGGAGTCTGCTTTTCACAAATCAGCTCTGTGGTGGCGGAAGGGACATGACATTAGCAGTCGGGAGGCTCACTATCCTGAAGTATGACCCTGGGCAAGTGACTGAGCTTCAATTGCCTCTTCTATAAAATGACAATATTCATTCGGCCACTCACTAAATAGGTGTCAGGATCGAAGGATTTAATATAAGTGAAAGAACTGAGGGGAAAAAAGCTCTTAAATTGCGTAGTGTCGCTTTTTTTGTTGTTTGTAAAACATATTTACATGCTTCTAACCTAATCCTGAAACTCATTCATTCTTCCAGGAAATAATTAAGAGTTGATCCTCTGCAGAATGTGTTACACCAGGTGCTATGATGTTTGTTGGATGATCTTTTGGTTGCTAGAAATAAAAAATGAGGATCTTTGCAGCTCTGGGCCTCCGGTAAAAACTTCATTTCTCTTATTTCTTCAGTATCCCTATGAACAGCCTCTGATATGAGCCTATTTGGGTGCACACAATTAAATCTTCCACAGATGGCAAATAGTGATTTAGAAATGTCTACCACAGGGGATGATGTTTTTCTTGTTGTTGTTTTTTGTTTTTGTTTTTGTCACTCTCTGTCACCCAGGCTGGAGTGCAATGGCGCAATTATGGCTCACTGCAACCTGGAACTCCTGGGCTCAAACATAAGCTTATTTATTTATTTTTAAGAGACAGAGTTTCTCCATGTTGGTCAGGCTGGTCTCGAACTCCTGACCTCAGGTGATCTGCCCGCCTCAGCCTCCCAAAGTGCTGGGATTACAGGCGTGAGCCACCGCGCCCAGCCAACATAAGCTATTTCTAATTAAACCATTTATTATGAAATCTAACTCCTCTTGCTAAAGAGACCAATTGACTATTTTTTTTTTTTTAAGACAAGGACTCACTTTGTCACCCAGACTGGAGTGCAGTAGCATGAACACGGCTCACTGCAGCCTCAACTTCCTGGACACAATAGATCCTTTTTTGAGACTCTGTCTCAAAATTTAATTTTTTTTTAATTAAAATAAATGGGCCGGGCAGATCTGCCTGCCTCGGCCTCCCAAAGTGCTGCAATTACAGGCATGTAATGATTATAATCCCAACGCAGTTAGGATTACAGGCATGTAATGATTATAATCCCAACGCAGTTAGGATTACAGGCATGTAATCTCAGCACTTTGAGAGGCCGAGACAGATGGATCACCTGAGGTCGGGAGTTTGAGATCAGCCTGACCAACATGGAGAAACCCCATCTCTACTAAAAAATACAAAATTAGCCGGGTGTGGTGGCACATGCCTGTAATCCCAACTGCTCAGGAGGCTGAGGCAGGAGAATCGCTTGAACCTGGGAGGCAGAGGTTGTGGTGAGCCAAGATCACGCCATTGCACTCCAACTTAGGCAACAAGAGCAAAATTCCATCTCAAAAAATTAAAATTAGGCCGGGCGCGGTGGCTCAAGCCTGTAATCCCAGCACTTTGGGAGGCCAAGGCGGGTGGATCACGAGGTCAAGAGATCGAGACCATCCTGGTCAACATGGTGAAACCCCGTCTCTACTAAAAATACAAAAAATCAGCTGGGCATGGTGGCGTGTGCCTGTAATCCCAGCTACTCAGGAGGCTGAGGCAGGAGAATTGCCTGAACCCAGGAGGCGGAGGTTGCCGTGAGCCGAGATCGCGCCATTGCACGCCAGCCTGGGTAACAAGAGCGAAACTCCGTCCCAAAAAAAAAAAAAAAAAAAAAAAAAATTAAAATTAATGTACTTGAGTGGTACCTTAAAAAGTAGTTTTTCTGGCTATTGAAATTGTAAGCCATTTTATTTTTCTTATACATGTAATTTTATTCTCTATTACATTTGTGATATATACCTATGAGACAATTTTTAATGTTTATACCTTTTGACAACGTGATAGCATTTCTAAGAATCACTCCTCTAAGGAAATAATTTGAAACATTAATATATTTGATGATTATAGTATTATTTATAATTATGGAAAATTGAGACTATTTTGCTCAAGGCAATTCCCTGAATTGTTTTGAAGTACCTCAAAATGTTACTACCACAATTTGGAGATGTTGCCACTAGGTGGCAATAGAGAGTCTCTGCCATGAGAGTCCAACTTCAAGGTTAGCTTGCAAACCTTCAGAGCCCAGCATGATGGAATGTTCATTGAGAATCTTTATCAAAGTGATCTCAAAATGTTACCCCCCCAAAAAAAACCCACAAAATCCTTTAACCAAGAAATCAGACTTTAGAGATAAACTACAGAAATAATAGGACTAAATGAACAAGATGTATGTGTATGTATTAGTCTGGGTTCTCCACAAAAACAGAACCAATATGATATATAGATAGATAGATGATTGATGATAGATAGATAGATAGATGACAGATAGATAGATAGATAGATAGATGATAGATACATAGATAGATAGATAGATGATAGATAGATAGATAGTAGAAGCAGATTTACCATAATGTGTCAGCTCACATGATTGCAGAAGTATAGTTAGTTCCAGTCCAAGTCCAAAGGCCCGAGAACCAGGAGAGCGGAGGTAAGCTCCAGTCTGAGCCTGAAGGCAGAAGACTAATGTCCTGGCTCAAAGACAGAAAGAGCAAATTCTTCCTCATGAAGCTTTTTTGTTGTATTCAGGCCTATGGCAGATTGGACGATGCCCACCTACGCTGGGGAAAGCAATCAGCTGTACTCAAGTCTGCCAATTCAAATATTCATCTCATCCAAAAATACGACACTCTCAGAATATTTTGTTGTTGTTGTTTTTTAAATTTGTTTCCTGCTTTTTGTAGAAATGGGGTTTCACAATGTTGCCCAGGCTGGTCTCAAACTCCCGGGCTCAAGTGATATTCCCACCTCAGCCTTCAAAGTGATAGGATTACAGGCATGAACCACCACCCCCAACCCTTAACTTATCTTTTTACTCTTTAAAAAGTTTTATTTTCCTTCCGGGCATGGTGGCTTATGCCTGTAATCCCAGCACTTTGGGAGACCAAAGCGGGCAGATAACCTGAAGTCAGGAGTTTGAGATTAGCCTGACCAACATGGAGGAATCCTGTCTCTACTAAAAAAAAATAAAAATAATAAAAAAAATTAGCCGGGAGTGGTGGCGCATGCCTGTAATCGCAGCTACCCAGGAGGCTGAGGCAGGAGAATCGCTTGAATACGGGAAGCAGAGGTTACAGTGAGCCAAGATCCAGCCATTGCACTCCAGCCTGGGCAACAAGAGTGAAACTCCGCCTCAAAATAAATAATAAAAATAAAAAGTTTTTTTCAGAATAATGTTTTTTCTTCTTCTTTTTGAGACAGAGTCTTCCTGTGTTGCCCAGGCCGGAGTGCAATAACACAGTCTCAGCTCACTGCAACCTCCACCTCCCTGGTTCAAGCGATTCTCCAGCCTCAGTCTCCCAAGTAGCTGGGATTACAGGTGAGTGCCACTACGCCTGGCTAATTTTTGTATTTTTAGTAGAGACAGGGTTTAACCATGTTGGCCAGGCTGGTCTCGAACTCCTGACCTCAGGTGATTTGCCCACCTTGGCCTCCACAGAATAATGTTTAACCAAATATCCACACACCCCATGGCCCAATCAAGTTGACACATAAAATTAACCATCACAGTATATAATAGCAAAAAAAGAAAAAAAAATGTAAATGCCCATCAATGGAGGACTGAATACATACATTATGACACCTTACTAGGGACCAAACTCTGTATTGCCATGGAAGGATGTCCATTATACACTTAAGTGACTAGAAACTACATTACAGGATACTAATGTGGAACGTAATTTGTTATGATAACTAAAAGCACACAATCTAGAGTCAAATGGTCTGGGTTCACAGTCCTACTGTTAGCTGTGACCTTGGGGAGTTTTCTCAACCTCTCTTGGTTAAATGAAAATAATACTACTATAAAATGAAAGTGATATTACTACCTCATCACATTGTTGTGGAAATTAAACAGAGTATTACAGGTAAATTTCCAAGAATAGTGTCTGACATGCACGAAGCTCTCAGCAACTGGAGCTACCATTAAAAAGTAAAGTGTGACCTCATTGTCTTCTTAAATATCCAATATATCTATATTTAGACACATGCATTTTCTAGAAAGATACATATGAAAATGTTACAATTATTATATCCCAGTGGTGAGACTGCAGATATTTTAATTAAAGCTCCTAATAATTTGGTGGAAAAAAATTCTGATGTTTCTATGTACTCAAATACAGAGATCTGACTTCCATATCATCTTTCTAATAAAAAATTAAATATGTATGTGTCTATTATATACATACATTATTTTTTTTCTTTTTGAAGGAGATGATCTCCCTCTTGCCTAGGTTGCCACGCAGGGGCACCATCATGGCTCATTGCAGCTCGCCCCAGCTCAAGAGATCCTCCCGCCTCGACCTCCCAAAGCCCTGAGATTGCAGGCATGAGCCACCACACCCAGCCCCAAATTAAAGATTTTCATTCAGAAACAGTTTATTTAATAACCAAAAATAACCATTGTTTTAAAATAAGGTCTAGTGTTTCTCTCTAATAATTTTCCTTTTTTAAAAAAATGTTTGATTCCGTCTGTGATCTCAGCAGAGCCTGTTTGGAATGCATCTATACACCTCACCCTAATTGCAGCTTGGGTTGGGGCCCTCGGCCCAGCCCAGGACTGCCCTAGCCCCGCAGCGCGGGTCCCCTTCCCAGCGCCCTGGCGGGCAAAAATGGGATTTTCCTGTTCTACTCCTACCTCCTTTTCTTCTACCACAGGGACCCCAAACCATTCCCCGTTTAAGAAAAACGAATTCCTCCAGTTAGGTTCCCTCCAGTCAGACCTCGTCTCGGCCTCTGAACCACCGTTTCCCTTTTCGTTCCCTTTAGATAAAGAAGAGCTCCTCTCCTGCTCCAAGCACTCCACCCACCCTGTCCAACCCCCTTCCTTTTTCATTGTCTGGTTGCTTTGTGTACAACATCCCAGCGATGAAACACCCTCCAGCCGCTTCCCTTTACAGCCTTCCCAGTTCCTTCAGAAACCAAGATGAAAGTTTCAAAATCCCGACCTACACCAGAACGTTTTGTTTAGAAAACTAACAGCTAATTCAACTGCTTCTACCCCTGCAATCCATGGTTTCTGCTTTAATTGCGCACCACTCAATTGCCAACACAAACTTGATGCTGTTTATTGAGTCTCGGTAAACTATTTCACCCAATGAGCGGCCTTGAAATAGTAGCGTCTACTTTTGAAGCTTTGGAAGTAGAAGCCAGCGAATTAATTCTCAGTAGTAGAAAGAAATCAAAACTGAGGTTGACCCTCTCTGCTGATTTAAAAGGGCTGGAGCTCTGCTGACCCTGAAATTCACAGATACTCACTCTGGCATAACACAATTTTTTGCATTTAACGATTAAAACAATTAGAAGCAACTGCTACTACAATTTTATTTTATTTTATTTTTTCAGAGATGGAGACTTGCTCTGTTGCCCAGGCTGGAGTGTAGTAGCCTGATCTCCGCTCACTGCAATCTCTGCCTCCGGAGTTCAGCGATTTTCTTGCCTCAGCCTCCCAAGTAGCTGGGATTACAGGCCCATGCCACTACACCCAGCTAATTTCTTTGTGTTTTTGGTAGAGACGGGGTTTCGCCATGTTGGCCAGGCTGGTCTCAAACTACTGACTTCTTGATCCGCCCACCTTGGCCTCCCAAAGTGCTGGGATTACAGGCATGAGCCACCGCATCCAGCCTATTTTATTTTTTAATTGAAGTAAAAAGTAGTTACTACATTTAATTAATATAAATATATATTGCTGGTAAGATAATGGTATGATTTTGTAAGGATAAAATACAGTAAATGAAAATAACTTCTGATTTTACTACCGTCAGGTTTGACATTTAGATTGGTTTGAAAATAATTTTTAGTTTGGGTATGGCTCACACCTATAATCCCAGCACTTCGACAGGCCAAGGTGAAAGGGTCACTTGAGCCCAGGAGTTCGAGACCAGCCTGGGCAATATAGCCAGACCTCATCTTTACAAAAACTTTTAAAAGTTAGCCTGATGTGTTGGTGTATGCCTGTGGTCTCAGCCACCGGGGAGGTTAAGGCAGGAGGATCGTTTGAGCTCAGGAGTTTGAGGCTTCAGTGCACGCTGGTGACAAAATGAGACCCTGTCTCAAAAAATATAAATAAATAAAAAATTTTAAATTAGCTTTATATTGTTTTATATTTAAATCAGAGTTCTCACAAGGATAGAGGCTTTTTCTCTTTAATGGAAAACAAAGCTTTGTAAGAACCTAACACCTAATTAATAAAAGGACTCTTAATTTAAAACTCAGTGCATGACCCATTCCTTCTAACTCACTCGGTTATTACAGCTTATTTTGAGGATTTATTCATTCATCAAACATTAGTTTGGAATTGACGACTAGCATAGTGTCGGGAGTGTGGTGGGGAGGGGTTACAAAAAGCAGAAGACAATTTCCACGTTCAAGTTTACGATCTACTTAGAGAACAAAACGTATACATAAAATCACTCATAGAAAATTTTGATCACCACCATAAGATGGGGAGAAAAACAAAATAAGGTAAATAAAAAAGAAAAAGAATTTTTAAATAAAATTTTGAGCCCAGGTGTGGTGGCTCATGCCTGTAATCCCAGCACTCGGGAGGCCAAGACAGGAGCTCAGGAGTTCAAGACCCACCTGGCCAACATGGTGAAACCCCATCTCTACCAGAAAAGGAAAGAAAATTTAGAAAGCAACATAATAAACAAGTATAACAATGGGAATTATTTGTTTTTCATGGCCTTTGCAACTTGAGTTGTCGGGTAAAATACAGGATCCCCAGTTAAACTTGAATTTCATAAAAAACAAATAATTTTTAGGTTATGTATAGCATGTCTCATGCTTTAAAAAAAGCATTCATCGTGTATCTGAAATTCAAGTTTAACTGGGCTTCTTGTATTATTCTTTGCTAAATTCAGCAGCTCAGAACTTGAGGTTTGCAGGTTACAAAAGGGATCTTGACAGAGTGGAGTTCATCAGATGAGGTTCCTGGAGAATGTGAGCGGTCAGCCAACTGCTGAGGAAAGCAGGGGCTGGAAACAGAAGACATTCCACATGTGGCCAGTGCATGTCCATGACGCTGAAACCGAGATGAGTAAGTAATTCCTGGCCAGGACGGCAACCAGATCAGCTCTGCTGAAGGGAGACAGATGGACAAGACAACTGAAAACCAGCAATGGGAGTGATCAACGCTTCACTGGATTTATTTCTATGGTGTTTCTTTGAGGGCTAATATAGCTATTTTCCAGTCAATGGGAACTTATTCTTCACTATTTCCTCCATACAAGCAAGGACCACAGACTTTAATGGTTTAGACAGATTTAAAGTGTAGAGGGGCCAGGTGTGGTGGCTCACACCTGTAATCCCAACACTTTGGGAGGCTGAGGCATGTAGATCACCTAAGGTCAGGAGTTCGAGACCAGCCTGGCCAACATACACAAAAAGCATATATATGCATACATACATACAAAAAATTAGCCAGGTGTAGTGGTGCATGCCTGTGATCCCAGAGCCTCAGGAGGCTGAAGCAGGAGAATAGCTTGAACCCAGGAGGCAGAGGTTGCAGTGAGGCAAGATCGTCCCACTGCACTCCAATAAATAAATAAATAAATAAAGTGTAGGGGTGTTTATCTCTAAGGTTATGCATATGGGCAAATTGAGTTTTGTAGGTACACATCTTGAAGATTGAAAATGTTTTTGAGATAGGTACCTTTGGGGAAGAAAACAAAATGTCTTAGAGAGACAGATGGAGGGAGGAGAATGAGTGAGACCTTACATGCTCTCTACGATGAAAAGCGTAAGCATGAGAGTGAGGAGCTTGTAGTCTGAAGATGATTCCTGTTGGTGTAGAGCAAGGTTTTGGGGAGAAGTGAAATATTAGGGAAATAATGAAATTAAACTTTTGTCCTTCTGCTTTCAAATTTTCCATGTCTAACAGCCCTACTTCTAGAAATTGATCAAAAACATACACTGGCAAAACTAAAATACAAAGCTACTCACTGTAGCACTGTCTGCAACAACAACAAACAACTGGGAATAACCTAAATGTCCATGAATAAGGGACACAGCTGTCAAAGGGAGAGGAGGGGGCTACGGGGGAGGCTGAGGCAGGAGAATCACTTGAACCCAGGAGGCGGAGGTTGGAATGAGCCAAGATTGCACCACTGCACTTCAGCCTGGGTGACAGAGCAAGATTCGAAAGAGAGAAAGAGAGAAAGAGAAAGGGAGAAAGGGAGAAAGAGAAGAAATGAAGGAGAGAGAGAGGGAGAGAGAAAGAGAAAGAGAGAGTGGAGAGAAAGAGAGAGAGGAGAGCAAGAAAGAGAAGCTAGGCTTTTTTTTTTTTTTTTTTTGAGACAGCATTGCTCTATAGCCCAGGCTGGGGTGCAGTGGCATGGTCTCAGCTCACTGCAGCCTGGACCTCCCTAGGCTCAAGTGATCCTCCCACCCCAGCCTCTTGAGTAGCTGGGACCACAGGCATTCGCCACAACACCTGGATAATTTTTGTATTTTTTTGTAGGGAAGGGGTTTTGCTATGCTGCCCAGGCTGGTCTCGAACTCCTGGGCTCAGGCGATCCACCCACCTTGGCCTCCCAAAGTGTTAGGATGACAGGTGTGTGCCACCATGCCTGGCTAAAGTTCTTAAAGTGTGCCTCGTTGGGTAGATATAAGTTTGGAATCATCACAAAAAAAACCAAAAAACAAAAAACAAAACAGAAAAAAAAGTTTGGAATCATGTAATTATTTAAATAATTTATAATTAAATTATGAAAAAGAAATCCTCAAAATAAAAAAAAAAGGAAACAAATGAACATGCATATCCAGTTGGTGGCATAACACCAAAGAGGAACCACTTTAAGTGACTTAAAAACACAGTAATTTTCATAGGCATTCCCAATGGGATATGCTGTAAGGATAAAAAGAACTGTAAAAAAATTAATTAAAAACTCCATAAAATTTTTAGAGTTTGTGATGTTGGTATCAGAGATTTACATTGTATAACTTGGGACAAAGCAAATGCGTAATTATCTAATGTTCATTCTCTCATATCCAGAGTTACTGAGACTGGAGATTCTTGGCATGGAAGGAAGGAAATAAATAACTTAGATAGATGAGGTTAACTAAAAATCCTGTAGTCATGAATTTCAATATGAAGTACCAAATGAACAAATGCTGTATTTTATCTTTAAAACAAAACCAAAAATATTTCTTCGATCCATTTGATGAGAGTCCTAGAAATAACAAAAAACATAGCAAGGAGCACAAAGTGCCCAATTGTGACCTTGAAATACTATTTCCACTGAAAGAGACAAGTTTCTTTAGAAAGAGCTAATTCTAAGGTCCAGAAAAATACATGACCTTGGAACATCTTGTCATATCAAACAACAAATCTGCTACCATAGACCACAGAATCATGTCAAAAGGACTCAGGTGCCAACCTAAAGAGACTCCCACTGGCAAGAGATGAAACAATTTGAGCATAACTATGAATAATAATAGCAGGGACTTGAAATCCATCCAATATGTTTACTTTATGAGTTTGCAAAGGCAGTAAAGCAGAATAAAGCCTAATTGGTCACTGTTGCAGGACACTAATGAGCCAGCTTATTATTTTGAAAACTGATAGATGAGAAAGAATCAAGCATTTATCCTGCCTTTCCTATACAAACTGTACCATTGTGTAACCAAATCGTATTCAGCTAGAAGATAAAGAATGAGTGACAGAATTAGAATGTCACCATTCTGCAACCCCTAATGAATTAATGGACCTAGGCATTAACCATCAATGGTTGTTAGTATCACAGAGAGAAAATCAGACCTGTGGATCGAAGGACTGTATAACCTATGAAGTGGTCTCACTGAAAACTCAAACTCGAAACTGACAAAGCTTCAAGATCTAACTTACGGTCACAAGAACCTTGGAAGACAAGGGAGCATGCCACACACTATGAGGGTGCAATTAGCAAAATCCACATGACCTGCTATCTTCGACAACATAATTGCAAGGGGAAAAAACAAAGAAATGGTGAGAAAAATCATGGATTAAGCCAGACTTGGGAGACACAGCAACAATCACAATGTGTGGACATTAATTGCATCCTGAGTCACATAAGTAAATCAATTTTTTAAAATTATGATATTTGAGATAATTAGAAATTTAAACAGTGGCTTTAAGAAAATTTTTTTTCCCTTGAGACAGGACCTGTCTCTGTCGCACATTGGCGAGACCTTGGCTTATCACCTCCCACACTCAAGCAATCCTCCCAACTCAGCCTCTGGAGTAGCTGGGAACACAGGTGTGCATCACCCCGCCCAGCTAATTTTTTTTTGTATTTTTCTTAGAGACAGGGCTTTATCATATTGCCCAGGCTGATCACTAACTCCTGAGCTCAAGCAACCTGTCCACGTCAGCCTCCCAAAGTGCTGGGATTACAGGTGTGAGCCACAGTGCCTGGCCTTTGGGAATTTTTATTAATGTTAATATTTGATAATGTTATTATAGTTATTTTACAACATGAGGCTTTTTTATGTTTCAAAAGCATATGCTAGGGCCAGGCACAGTGGCTCATGCATATAATCCCAGAACTTTGGGAGGCCGAGGCGGGTGGTTGCATAAGGTCAGGAGTTCAAGACCAGCCTGACCAACATGGTGAAACCCTGTCTCTACTAAAAATACAAAAGTTAGCTGGGCATGGTGGCAGGCACCTGTAATCCCAGCTACTTGGGAGGCTGAGACAGGAGAATGGCTTGAAGCAAGGAGGTGGAGGTTGCAGTGAGATGAGATTGTGCCACTGCACTCCAGCCTGAGTGATGGAGCAATAAAATGCCAAAATATGTGTGAGTAAAATTATATGAAATCTGAGATCTGTTTCAAATGAATATTGAGAGATAAGGTGAAATAAGATGGTCCACGAACTAACAATCATTGTACTTTTCTCTTTACTTTTATATACATCAGAAACTTCCCTTAATTAAAAGTTTTGAAAAAAATCTATATTGCCCATTAAAAAACAGCTACAATTGGCCGGGCGTGGTGGCTCAAGCCTGTAATCCCAGCACTTTGGGAGGTCGAGGCGGGTGGATCACAAGGTCAAGAGATCGAGACCATCCTGGTCAACATGGTGAAACCCCGTCTCTACTAAAAATACAAAAAATGAGCTGGGCATGGTGGCGCGTGCCTGTAATCCCAGCTACTCAGGAGGCTGAGGCAGGAGAATTGCCTGAACCCAGGAGGCGGAGGTTGCGGTGAGCCGAGATTGCACCATTGCACTGCAGCCTGGGTAACAAGAGCGAAACTCCGTCTCAAAAATAAATAAATAATTAATTAATTAAAAAAAATAAAAATAAATAAAAAAAATAAAAAACAGCTACAATTTATTGAACAATTAACATAAATCATCTTTTTTTATCTTAACAACACAGTAGTACCTACTGTGAGGTAGGTACTATTGCCATAACCTCCATTTTAGAGGTAAGGATACTGAGATTGGAAAGGTTAATTAATGTATCAAAGATCACGTAGTCACAGCAAAGACTCAAATCCACCAGCACTAACTAACCATTGTCTCATAAGTGGGTTTTCTGGAGACTGCATAATGGTGCCAAGCCATGTGTCTAGGTTTGCATGAAATGAGAACAGAAGCTGTCGTTGGAGACAGCTGGCATCTGGGTTTCAGTCATTTAAAAACTTTGCCCAGGTGCGGTGGCTCATGCTTGTAATCCCAGCATTTTGAGAAACCGAGGTGGGCGGACCACCTGAGGTCAGGAGTTTGGGACCAGCCTGGCCAACATGGCGAAACCCCGTTTCTACTAAAAATACAGAAAATTAGCTGGGCATGGTGGCACGCACCTGTAATCCCAGTTACTCAGGAGGCTGACACAGGAGAATTGCTTGAACCCAGGAGGCAGAGGTTGCAGTGAGCCGAGATTGTGCTACTGCACTCCAGCCTGGGCAACAAGAGCAAGGCTCCGTCACAAAAGAAAAAGCTTTTAACTCTCCAAAATACATAACAAAAACAATTAGGAAAACAATAGCGCATCCAAGCCGTGCCAAGGAAAATGTATCACTACTTCTATTCATAGAAAAAACCTATTTAGACCAACACATTACCAAAAAAAGTATTACTGAAGCCTTTCAAGGAATGAAAAGGCAGGCATAATACTTGTAGACAGGCAAAAAGACATATGGTTCTCAAGGGAATATGAATTTGAATGGAAAAATTTGAACAATGGAGAACGGCCTGCCTCTTACATCCCCTGATGTATGAAGTTTGGTCCATTTCCAACAGCAATCAGAAGCTTCTGGCAGTGGCCCAGCTGGCCGGCTTGTAAGACCATCTGGGAGAAAGGAAGTGTCCACCACACACTGGTCAGGCTGACACAAGCAATGAACTGTTTGTTCATTTCTGCAGTACCTGTGGAGCCACCAGATAAGGTTGGAGGAGTGACATCAACTCCAAACCATCCACGACTCCAAAGGAATTAACTTGTCTGATCAAGATATTAAAGGGGACTTTTGGCCAGGCATGGTGGCTCACACCTGTAATCCCAGCACTTTGGAAGACCGAGGTGGGAGGATCGCTTGAGCCCACAGGTACGAGACCAGACTGGGCAACATAACAAGACCTTGTCTCAATTATTCTTTTTAATAAATTTTTTTAAAAAGAGGGGGCCATGCAAGGTGGCTCATGCCTATAATCCCCGCACTTAGGCTGAAGCAGAAGGATTACTTGAGCCCAATAGTTGTAGATCAGCCCAGGCATACAAGAATACAAAAATACAAAAACTAGCTAGGAGCTAGGCATGGCACACACCTGTAGTCCCAGCTACTCAGGAAGCTGAGGTAGGAGGATGACATGAGCCTCGGAGTCAAGCCTGCAGTGAGCCATGCACGCCACCATGCTCTAGCCAGGGTAACAGAGTGAGACTCTATCTCCAAAACAAAAAAGAAAAGAAAACTATAAATAAAGGAGACTTTTCAGAAATGTAATGAATCAAGCTTAGAATAACTTCTTCCAAGTTTTTTTTAAAATTGGTCTGGAGTTCATCCCTGGTCTAATTGAGACCAATATTATCTTTTCTCCTGAATATAACTCAGGATAGCTAACTTCATTATTCTGCTTGTATCTAACAGCCCAGAGATTAAGTCTCTGACTTTAATATATAGCTTTGAGGTTGAAAACTGTTTTCTACCCAATGCATTCTATTGTGGGAAGAGATCACTTTTTATGTCATAAGAGAAAAGAATAATTCTATATTCTTCTCTAAGAAATAGATATAAATATTCCCAAGGATTCTTCAAACACCAGAGGTAAAACTGGATCATAAAAATGTGATTTTTAAAAAATTGTTACTATGTTCATAGAGGAAACAAGATGAATTTGAACAATATACAACAGAGTTGTTTTACCACAAATTTACTGATTCTAAAGGCTTTCACATGGTAATAAGAGATAAGAAATTAAAAGAAAGAGTAGAGGCAGGCATGGTGGTTTATGCATGTAATCCCAGCACTTTGGAAGGCTGAGCTGGGAGGATAACTTGAGGCAAGGAATTCGAGACCAGCCTGGGTAACATAGCCAGACTCCATCTTTATGAAAAAATTAAAAATTACCCAGCTGTGGTGGTGTACACCTGTAGTCCTAGCTATTCAGAAGGCTGAGGCAGAAGGATTGCTTAAGCACAGGAGTTTGAGATCACAGTGAGTTTTGATCACACTACTGCGCTCCAGCCTGAGTGACGGAACAAGACCCTGTCTGTTAAAAACAAAAAACAAAAAAAAAAGAGTGGAGAAAATGCAGAATCAATCACTATAATTAGAAAAATCTAAAATGGTTCTAGTTTTCTTATTTTATCCATTTTTTTCCACTGAAGAGAATAGGTCAATCTTTTGTATGCAATCGGAGAAATAATACATGCTCAATTGTTGAAAAGACGTAACTGCAAATCAAATCCACCATCACACTCTCAGATTACTGATAATGTGGGTGCTGCCATCCTCATTTTCAGTTTTGGAAAGCACTTGCTTATCATCCACTCACATAACTCTCTTCCCTTCTGCAGGTCAAAGCAATATAGATTGTATACTTATTCATTCATTTAACAAATACAGCAGTAAGTTTGACAAACTACTGTATTATACGCCAGGCACTGTGCTTGGCACTGGGAATACAACCGTGAATAAAACAGATAAGGTACCCGCCTATATGAAGTTTTGGATGGGGGGGCAAACAAAGAGACAGATCATTACAATAGAGACTAAGAAGATATGAGGAATTAATGTAATCTCAACTATGGTGACTCCTAGGAAGGGGAATATTGTGTGCTATGAGAATATAGGTAGAGTCTAAATTTGAATGTTTATTGTACCAGAAGCCTCAATGAGATACTTAATGTTGTTAAAATATCCTCGGGATCCCTCAAATTTCCCAAAGTTTCTTGCAAACAGTGAGTCATGTGATTAGTTTTGACCAATGGGCTGGTTGGGGTAGTGTATCATTTCAAGGAGGAAGCTTTATTTATTTATTTTTTTTTTTTTTTTTGAGACAGAGTCTTACTCTATTGCCCAGGCTGGAGGTAGTAGTGTGATCTTGGCTCACTGCAACCTCCACCTTCTGGGTTCAAGTGATTCTCTTGCCTCAGCCTCCCAAATAGCTGGAACTACAGGTGCACACCACTATGCCCAGATAATTTTTGTATTTTTGGTAGAGATGGAGTTTCGTCATGTTGGCCAGGCTGGTCTCGAACTCCTGACCTCAAGTGATCTGCCTGCCTTGGCCTCCCAAAGGGCTGGGATTACAGGTATGAGCCACTGCACCTGGCCAAGGAGGAAGGATTTAAGAGACAGGGCTACTCTCCAGCTCTTTCCTCTCCAGCCACTACAGTCGTGGAGCCACGTATTGAGATGAAGTTTCAAAAGATGGAGGCAGCCTAGATTACTAAGTCACAACAAGGACAGGTACCCTGGAAAATTGCTGACATTCATCAAATTTCCTGTGAACAAGAGATAAACTTTGTTGTGCTAAACCACTGAAATTTAGAAGTTATTACAACATGACCTATTCTTCCTTGACCATACTGTCAAAGGAATCACATTCATTCTTATGACATCTCTCTGTTTTGCCAGTGGAGAAATGAAGACAGAAACAGTGAGTTGCCTAAAAGTAGTCAGTAGTGAAATAGAACATCCTGCCTTCCACATGACAGTTGTAGACAAAAGATCAGTATTTTTCTAAATCAAATTAGGAATTTTTGTTTTATTTATTTGTTAGCTATTCAATAGGGTTTTTGTGAGTTTTTTTTTTTTTTTTTTTTT
>NW_022436943.1:3436281-3537698 GCF_009761245.1 Sapajus apella | reverse complement strand
TCACTCTGTCTCCTAGGCTGGAGTGCAGTGGCGCAATCTTGGCTCACCGCAACCTCCGTCTCTCGGGTTCAAGAATTCTCCTGCCCGCAATCTCTTCCAGCTAATTTTTGTATTTTTAGTAGAGTCGGAGTTTCTCCATGTTGGCCAGGCTGATCTCGAACTCCTGACCACAGGTGATCTACCCACCTCACCCTTCCAAAGTGCTGGGATTACAGGCATGAGCCTCCGAGCCCTGCATGTTTTTTATTATTAATTTAGGCTCAGGGGTACATGTGCAAGTCTGTTACTTGGTTATATTGTATAATGCTGAGGTTTGGGCTTCTAGTGAACCCATCAGTCCAATAGCAAACATAGTACCCAAAAGGTCATTTTTCAACCTTATTTCTCCTCCCTTTTTCCCCCATTTTGGAGTCTCCAGTGTCTCTTATTTCTATCTTTGTCCCCATGTGTACCCATTGTTTAGCTCCCACTTATAAGGGAGAATGAGTAGTACTTAATTCTCTACTTCCGAGTTATTTTACTTAGAATAATAACCTCCAGCACCACCCGTGTTGCTGCAACAGATGTGATTTCATTCTTTTTCATGGCTGCATAGTATTCCATAGTATACGTACCACATTTTCTTTATCCAAGCAACTGTTGATGGACACTTAGGTTGATTTCATGACTTTGCTAATAGTGAATAGTGCTGTGATAAACATACAAGTGCAGGGTTTTTTTTGATAAAATAATTTATCTTCCTTTGGGTAGATACACAGTAGCATGATTGCTGGGTTAAATGGTAGTTCTATTTTTAGTTCTTTGAGAAATCTCCATACTGTTTTCCACAGTGGTTGAACTAACTTAACATTCCCACCAACAGTGTGTAACCATTCCCTTTTCTCTGAATCCTCACCAACATCTGTTATTTTTTACTTTTTAATCATAATCATTCAGGTCAGATGCAAAGGCTCATGCCTATAATCCCAGCACAATAGGAGATCAAAGCAGGCAGATCATGAGGTCAGGAGTTCAGGGCCAGCCTGGCCAACATGGTGCAACCCCATCTCTACTAAAAATACAAAAATTAGCCAGGCGTGGTAGCACACAGCTGTAATCCCAGTTACTCCAGAGGCTGAGACAGGAGAATCACTTGAACCCAGGAGCTGGAGGTTGCAGTGAGCCAAGATTGTGCCACTGCGCTCCAGCCTGGGCAACAGAGTGAGACTCTGTATTTAAAAAAAAAAAAAAAAAAATAGCCATTCTGACTGGTATGAGATGGTGCCTCATTTTGGCTTTAATTTGCATCCCTTTGATGATTAGTGATATTGAGGATTTTTTCATGTGTTTGTTGACTGCTTGTATGCCTTCTTTTGAGGAATGTGTGTTCATGCCCTTTGCCAACTTTTCAATGGAGCTGTTTGGTTTTTTCTTGTTATTTGTTTAAGTTCACATCAGGAGTTTTTAAAAGATAAATTAGGACACACTAACCTAGGGTAAAAAATACAAGAGTTCATTCCAGTAAGTGTTTTGTTTTAGGAAACTTTTGTTAAAAACAAATACACATACAAGCATTTTATTACATTATACATACATACATATATATGCATCAGAGACCTGTCACATAAAATGCATTGCTTACTGCGTCATAGACAAAAAGTTTGAAAAATATTGTATTAAACTGCATAATAATTGTTTAATGAGAGGCATTTAAATAAAGCAATATAAAAATATTAATGAAGTGGCCAAGTGAGGTGGCTCACGCCTGTAATCCCAGCACTTTGGAAGGCCAAGGTGAGAGGATCACTTAAGTGCAGGAGTTCGAGACCAGCCTGGCCAACACGGAGAAACCTCATATCTACTAAAAAATACAAAAATTAGCCAGGCATGGTGGTGGGTGCCTGTAGTTCCAGATACCCGGGAGGCTGAGACAGGAGAATCGCTTGAACCCAGAAGGTACAGGTTGCAGTGAGCCAAGATTGTGCCACTACACTTCAGCCTGGGTGACAGAGTGAGACTCTGTCTCAGGAAAAATGAAAATAAAATAAAAGAATATTTATGAAATGAATGCATTGTTTTTATACCAATTAATCAGAAGCTTTGTTGTCAGGGAAAAAATGGTACAGCATAGCTACAGATTCATTCTAAGATGTCACAAAAAAGAAATGTTATTACATAATTAAAGTTATATTAAATGTAAGAAAACGTTAAGTGGCCAGGCATGGTGACTCATGCCTGTAATCCTAGCACTTTGGGAGGCCGAAGGTGGGCAGATTGCCTGAGTTCAGGAGTTTGAGACCAGCCTGAGCGATATGGCGAAGCCACATTTTTATTATTTTTTAATTTAAATATATATATATATATTTTTTTTAATTAAATGAATCACTGGCAGCAGGAAAATAAAAGTTAGGATTTGGATTCACTCATTCATCCACCCATTCATCCAAAAAATATTTACTGAGCACCTGCCATGTGTCAAATACTGAGTCAGGCTCTGAGAAAATGGCTATGGAGAAAACAGAAATGTTTTCTGCTCTTATGGAGCTTATATTCTAAGCAAGGAAGACAGATATTAGATTTTTTTTTTTTTTTTTTTTTGAGACGGAGTTTCGCTCTCCTTACCCAGGCTGGAGTGCAATGGCGCGGTCTCGGCTCACCGCAACCTCCGCCTCCTGGGTTCAGGCAATTCTCCTGCCTCAGCCTCCTGAGTAGCTGGGATTACAGGCACGCGCCACCATGCCCAGCTGATTTTTTGTATTTTTAGTAGAGACGGGGTTTCACCATGTTGACCAGGATGGCCTCGATCTCTTGACCTTGTGATCCACCCGCCTCGGCCTCCCAAAGTGCTGGGATTACAGGCGTGAGCCACCGCGCCCAGCTCTAGATTTTTTAAATACACATTTAGTTGTCAAGCTATGATTGCAGCTATGATTTGAAGAATACCTGGAATGCAGCAGTGTGCCAGTAAATGATCAACAACCTGGGCTCCAAGAAAAAAAACTTTTGTATATCTAGGTAAATTTTTGTATATCTAGTTATAAATTTTACTGACATAAAGATATATAGCACACAATTTTAAAATGAGAATAAAACATACAATACTCTATTTTAAATTCAATGCACACAACTGATTCTCAAGGAATGTTTTCACAGATATTTTATGAATTCTTTTATCTGTAGCCAATATATGGTTACAACTAAGGGAAGATTTAGTCCTAACATAACTGTTGATGGATATTTTCACTTATGTTAAAGAGTAAGATGAAAGTGAAACAATCCTTCTGTCTGAACTGAACTCATTTGTCAATGACGTGAGTGACTTTGCAGAATCAGATTAATAACTTCAAATATTCAAAGAATATTTTCTCAATTTTTTGTGCTAGTCACAAAGGAACTGTTTCAGCATGAAACACTTTTAAGTTTAATCTGCATTATTAACATTTTCTCTATCAGTTTGCTAAGTGTAGACAATCAGTAAAACAACCAATCAGATTCGTGCAGCATTTGCAGATTTCCCTGGCAGAAATGTTCATGGGAATACAGTAGCTTATTTCAGCCACTGAGGTGACATTACAGGACATGGCAACAGAGGATTGGGAAGAGCTTTGTAGTAGCACATCATTCCATAGTGTTTCTATCATACAGACAAAATAAATACAAATAACCTCAAGATCTCAAATAATAGTAACACGCTGTAAAGTAATTAGGGAGTGAAGAACTTTGAGTATATATCTTTGTTTTGGATATAACTTGATTGTAAGATGGATATTATTTATTTATTTATTTATTATTTTTGGAGACAGGGGTCTCACTCTGTTGCCCAGGCTGGAGTACAGTAGTGTGATCTTGGCTCACTGCAGCCTCAACCTCCCAGGTTCAAGTGATCCTCCTACCTCAGCCTCCTAGGTAGCTGGGACCACAGGCATGCGCCACCACACCCAGCTAATTTTTTTGTACAGATGGGGTTTTGCCATGTTGCCCAAACTGGGAAGGTGTATATAATTTAATTGTCCTTCCTTCCTTTCTTCCTTCCTTCCTTCCTTCCTTTCTTTTTTTGGAGTCTCAATTCATCACCCAGGCTGTAGTGCAGTAGTTCAATCTCAGCTCACTGTAACCTCCACCTCCTGGTTCAAGTGATTCTCCTGCCTCAGCTTCCAAGTAGCTAGAATTAGAGGCGTGCGCCACCACACACAGCTAATTTTTGTATTTTTAGTAGAGACAGGGTTTCAGCATTTTGATCAGGCTGGTCTCAAACTTCTTACCTCATGATCCACCCGCTGGGCCTCCCAAAGTGCTGAGATTACAGGCATGAGCCACTACGCCTGGCCTATTTAATTCTTAATTATGGCTGTGTTTGACAACTGCCCCACAAAATTCTTAAAATTTTAACAGTAGGTTATTTAGAACACACCCCTGCCTACACCCCACAAGATTTGAGAAAGAGTAAACTGAAAATGGAGAAGGATCTTTAGGGAGAAGTGCTGCTCTTATGTGTCCTAAGACAGGGAGGGCTGGGTATCATGGAAGACATTGGTGACAGTGGGACCCAAGCCCAGTGATGCCAAGTGTGGCTACCAGAAATTATTCTCCATCAGTACCAAAAGCAGAGTGAGTTTCTCACTGGCTTCTCTTCCAAATCTCCAGAGCAAAGGCTATTCAGGCAAACAACAAAATATTTCTTTTTCTTTTCTTTCTTTCTTTCTTTCTTTTTTTTAATTCCAGAAACCCAAACCATACCAGAACAACAATATTTCTAAAATCATTCCTGGCCAGCTGCAGTGGCTCATGCCTGTAGTCCCAACACTTTGGGAGGCTGAGCTCCTTGAGCCCAGGAGTTTGAAAGTAGCCTGGGAACATGGTGAAACCCCATTTCTACAAAAAATGAAAAAATTAGGCAAGCGTGATCGGATTTTTGTAGTCACAGCTACCCAGGAGACTGAGGCAAGAGGATCACCTGAGCCTGGGAGGTCAAAGTTGCAGTAAGCCATCATCACACCACTGCACTCCAGCCTAGGTGACAGAGAAAGACCTTGTCTCAAAAATAAATAAATAGATAAATAAAATCATTCCCTCGTTAACCCCTTCTCATTATCTCTTTATTCTCCTTGAAATGGCTGTTGGGTTTTTTAATATGGAGTAAATTTCAGACTATACTTCTCCTACCTCCAACATCTCTCTACCAGCTTGTTGAAATCCCTTTAACAGCAGAAAAATTATTTTATTCCAAAGTTGAATTTAGGTCGGGTGGGCGGGCATAGTGGCTCACACCTGTAATTCCAGCACTTTGGGAGGCGGAGGCAGGAGGGTCACTTGAGCCCAGGAGTTTGAGACCAGCCTGGGCTACAGAGTGAGACCCTATCTCTACAAAAAATAAAAACACTACCCAGGTATGGTGGCACACACCTGTGGTCTCAGCTACTCAGGAGGCTGAGTGGGAAGGACTGTTTGAGGCCAGGAAGTCAAGGCTGCAGTGAGCTATGATCATGCCACTGCACTCCAGCAACAGAGCAAGACCCTGTCTCAAAAAGTAAATAAATAAATAGACGAGGTGCGGTGGCTCACACCTGTAATCCCAGCACTTTGAGAGGCCAAGGCAGTTAGATCACTTAAGGTCAGAAATTGGAGACCAGCCTGGCCAACATGGCGAAACCCCATCTCCACGAAATATACAAAAATGCGTGTGCCAGGTGTGATGTCTACTCAGGAAGGCTGAAGCATGAGAATCACTTGAACCTGGGAGGCAGAGGTTGCAGTGAGCCAAGATCACACCACTGCACTTCAGCCTGGGTGACAGAGTGAGACCTTGTCTCAAAATAATTAATTAATTAATTAAAATAAAATTGAATTAAACTCCTGCTGGAGCCCAGGAGTTTCAGACTTGGGCTCAAGCAGGAATTTAAATCAATTTTATTTTAATTAATTAGTTTTGAGACAGGGTCTCAAATAATTTTTATGATCCTTTAATAATTTAAAAGACTAAAAATGTGTTTAAGTGACACAGTTACGCAAACAGTCCCTAGTAAGGGATAGGCTCACAGTCCATCAGTAAATAGTGATGCATGAGAGCCTTTCCTGTTTCATAGCCCGATGAGAATACTGGGAAATACAAAGACTACTGAGTGGGGTAGGAAGCCAAGTCGGAGAGCTAAAGTTGCCGCTGTTTATCAACTTACTTGGACCAAACAGAAGATGTTAATCGGGATATCTTTAAATATCATGGCTTGTGGCTGGGCTCGGTGCCTTATGCATGTAATCCCAACACTTTGGGAGGCCGAGGTGGGTGGATCACCTGAGGTCGGGAGTTTGAGACCGGTCGGCCAACATGGCAAAACCCTACATCTACTAAATATACAAAAATTAGCTGGGTGTGATGGTGTGCGCCTGCAGTCCCAGCTACTTGGGAAGCTAATGCAGGCAAATCACTTGAGCCCAGGAGGCAGAGGTTGCAGGGAGCCGAGATTGTTCCACTGCACTCCAGCTTGGGCAACAAAGTGAGACTTGCCTCAATCAATCAGTCAATCAATATCAAGGCTTGAGACAACATAGCAGTATCTCCATAACCCAAGCCTTTGTGTTTTAACATAATCCAGCAAAATGAAGGAGTCTCCTCCTCAGCTGGGAGTGGTGGCTCATGCCTATAGTCCCAGGTACTCGGGAGGCTGAGGATGAGGATCAGTTGAGCCCAAGTGTTCAAGGCTGCAGTGAGCTATAATCATGCCACTGCATTTCATCCTGGAAGACAGAGTGACAGCCATCTCAAAAAACAAAAAAAGAAGGTCCATGAATCACTAAAAGGATTCCCTGCCGTAGTTAAGACAAATTTTCACCTCACTAAAAAACTGTATGTAATGGTTAAATTACTTTTTAAAACACTACCTTGTAATTATTTGTGCATATCTTTGCTTCCCCCAAGACAAGTAAACTTCTAAATTGTGTCTTGGGTCAGGTGCCTGTAATCCCAGCACTTTGGGAGGCCTAGGTGAGCAGATCACCTGAGGTCAGGAGTTCAAGACCAGCCTAGCCAACATGGTGAAACCCCCATCTCTATAAAAAACACAAAAAAATTACCTGGGCATGGTGGCAGGAATCTGTAATCCCAGCTGCTCAGGAGGCCAAGGCAAGAGAATCACTTGAAACCTTAAGGTGGAAGTTGCAGTGAGAGAAGATCACGCCATTGCACTCGAGCCTGAGCAACAAGACAGCAACTCCATCCCCAAAAAATAAATAATAATAATAATAATAATAAAATGTGCCTCCCCAAAATTTATATGTTGAAGCCCTAATCCCTAATATGTATGGTTGTATTTGGAGTAAGGAAATAGTTAAGATTAAATGAGGTCATAAGAGTGGGGACCTAATCTGATGGGAGAAATCAGGGGGAGCCCTCGATCTCTCTCCACCATGCAAGCACAGTGAGAAGGCAGCTATCTACAAGCCAGGAAGAGGGCCCTCCCCAGGATCCAAATCAGCCAACACCCTGATCCGGATTTCCCAGGCCCCAGAACTGTGAGAATTAGATTTCTGTTGTGTAAGCTCCCCAATCTATGGTATTTTGTTACAGCAGCTCAAGCTGACTAATGCAGAAGGATTCTATGCTATTTATGTTTCTAGATGTGACACATGGAAGCACCTGGCACAAGAAGGGACTCACAAAGAAGACCTTGAAATAAGTGAGGAAATGTACATTGCGTCTGTCCTTTGTGTTTAAGATCCTCAGGCCCTCAGTCCAACTTGATTCCCTTCTGTTCACAGCACCAGGAAAAATCACCCTTTTCCACTGTTCACAGGACTCTATCTCACCTAGCAAATAACTCAGGACAAATGTTTAAGAGGCTTTTCTGCCCTCACTTATTCATTAATTTAATCTCTCCTATCAGCCAGATTCACTGTTTCTTGATCCACACCTTCTCTAACACAGCTATATTCCATCCAGCTGTGTCCTAGTAAATGTTTAACAACCAGCTCTTAGGGAAGTGAATGAGAGAGAGACGCGATTGGTAGGTAGCACTTGCCAGTTTCAGTGGCACAGATACACTTTCATGAGGGCTGATTTCAAGCTACTAGTGTAACTTCATTAAATGCATATTTGAGAACAGATGAACACAATAGGCTCTCACAACCCTACTTTAGCTCACCATTGATTTTCACCTTATCAATACACAGTGGCTACCAGCATGACCTTGAAATTAGACAAAGCTGAAGTCTAGTCCCAACTCTACTACTGCGTGATGCTGGGCAACTTGTTTAATGTCTCCAAGCTTCCATTTCTTTATTCATAAACTGGAAATAATATTAGCTACCTTAGTTCATAAGTATTAAATGAGAGAAGGCATATCAAGTGCTTGCCACAGTGGCTAGCAAATAGTAGGTGCTTAAGAAATATTAGCTACTTCATGTTCGGAAGGCAGGTTACTTGGGGAAAAAAAAGAAACATTAGCTACTGTCATCATCATCATCATCATCATCATCTTTATTAACCACCTACCCTCTGAGGTCACCGTTCAGTGCTTACTCATATCCATAGACATCACCTGCACATCTGCCTGGCTTGCTAGTGGTCACAGGCACCCATACTTCATCTGGTTTATTGCATAAATCTTTGCATAAATATTGGCAACCAAAAATCCTGTTATATATTTTTGTTACTCAGCTTTAAATTAGTAGGACATAGATCTGGAATATTTGCCACTGACAGTGAATGAGACTAATTTACTTCCATAGTAGGAAGAGAGAAACAGACTCTGCCATTTGTTGAGTACTTACTTTGTGGCCCACAAGTCCTTGTGCTAGAGATTTTCCCTGTTATCTTATTTAATCCTCACAACAACCAGCAGATATTCAATCTTAGTCTCATTTCTATGCATAAGAAAACAAAAGCTTAAAGAAATTAACAAGGATATCCAGGACTTGAACTCAGACCTGGACCAAGCAAACCTAATAGACATTTACAGAATTCTCCACCCTAAATCCACGGAATATACATTCTTCTCAACACCACATCACACCTGCTCTAAAATTGACCACAAAATTCAAAGTAAATTACTCCTCAGCAAATGTAAAAGAACGGAAATCATAACAAACAGTCTCTCAGACCACAGTGCAATCAAGTTAGAACTCAGAATTCAGAAACTAACTCAGAACCGCACAGCTTCATGGAAACTGAACAACTGGCTATTGAATGTTGGCTGGATAAACAATGAAATGAAGGCAGAAATAAAGATATTCTTCAAAACCAATGAGAACGAAGACACAACATACAGAATCTCTGGGACACATTTAAAGCAGTGTCTAGAGGAAAATATATAGCAATAAATGCCCACATGAGAAGCAGGGAAACATCTAAAATCAACACCCTATCGTCAAAATTGACAGACCTAGAGGAACAAAATAAAAAAAAACTCAAAACTTAGAAGAAGACAAGAAATAACTAAGATCAGAGCAGAACTAAAGGAGATAGAGACACAAAAAACCCTTCAAAAAAATCAATAAATCCAGGAGCTGGTTTTTCGAAAGGATCAACAAAATAGACAGACCACTAGCCAGATTAATAAAAAAGAAAAGAGAATAACCAAATTGATGCAATAAAAAGCAACAAAGGGGATATCACCACAGATTCCACAGAAATTCAAACCATCATCACAGATTATTACAAACAACTCTATGCACATAAACTAATAAACCTGGAAGAAATGGATAAATCCTGAACACTTGCCTCCTCCCAAGCCTAAACCAGGAAGAAGCTGAAACCCTGAGTAGACCAATAATAAGGTCTGAAGTTGAAGCAGCAATTAAGAGCCTACCACCCAAAAAAAGCCCAGGTCCAGATGGGTTCACAGCCGAATTCTACCAGACATACAAAGAGGAGCTGATACCATTCCTTCTGAAACTATTCCAAACAATACAAAAAGAGGGAATCCTTCCCAAATCATTTTATGAGACCAACATCATCCTGATACCAAAACCTGGCAGAGACTCAACAAGAAAAGAAAACTTCAGGCCAATATCCATCATGAACATAGACGCAAAAATCTTCAATAAAATACTGGCAAACCGATTGCAACAGCATATCAAAAAGCTTATCCACCATGATCGAGTAGGCTTCATCCTGGGGATGCAAGGCTGGTTCAACATACGCAAGTCTATAAACGTAGTTCACCACATAAACAGAACCAAAGACAAAAAGAACATGATTATCTCAATAGATGCAGAGAAGTCCTTTGACAAAATTCAACAACCTTTTATGCTAAAAACCCTCAATAAACTAGGTATTGACAGAACGTATCTCAAAATAATAAAAGCTATTTACGACAAACCAACAGCCAATATCATACCGAATGGGCAAAAACTGGAAGCATTCCCTTTGAAATCTGGCACTAGACAAGGATGCCCTCTCTGACCACTTCTATTCAATATAGTGCTGGAAGTTCTAGCCAGAGCAATCAGACAAGAAAAAGAAATAAAGGGTATTCAAATAGGAAAGGAGAAAGTCAAATGGTCTCTATTTGCAGATGACATGATTGTATATCTAGAAGACCTCATTGTCTCAGCCCAAAATCTCCTGAATAAGCAACTTCAGCAAAGTCCCAGAATACAAAATCAATGTGCAAAAATCACAAGCATTCCTATACACCAATAACAGACTTAAAGAGAGCCACATCAAGAATGAACTGCCATTCACAATTGCTACGAAGAGAATAAAATACCTAGGAATACAACTAACAAAGAACGTAAAGGACCTCTTCGAGGAGAACTACAAACCACTGCTCAACAAAATAAGAGAGGACACAAACAGATGGAGAAACATTCCATGCTCAAGGTTAGGAAGAATCAATATCGTGAATATGGCCATACTGCCCAAAGTAATTTACAGATTCAATGCTATCCCCATCAAGCTACCAATGGCCTTTTTCACAGAACTGGAAAAAACCACCTTAAACTTCATATGGAACCAAAAGAAAGCCCACATAGCCAAGTCAATTCTAAACAAAAAGAACAAAGCTGGAGGCATCACACTACCAGACTTCAAACTATACTACAAGTCTAGTGTAATCAAAACAGCATGGTACTGGTACCAAAATAGAGATATAGACCAACGGAACAGAACAGAGACCTCGGAGGCAACACCACACATCTACAACCATCTGATCTTTGACAAACCTGACAAAAACAAGCAATGGGGAAAGGATTCCCTGTTTAATAAACGGTGCTGGAAAAACTGGCTAACCATGTGCAGAAAGCAGAAACTGGACCCCTTCCTCACACCTTACACTAAAATTAACTCCATATGGATTAAAGACTTAAACATAAGGCGTAACACCAGGCAGGGTGCAGCGGCTTATGTCTGTAATCCCAGCACTTTGGGAGGCCAAGGCGGGTGGATCACGAGGTCAAGAGATCGAGACCATCCTGGCCAACATGGTGAAAACCTGTCTCTACTAAAAAATACAAAAATTAGCTGGGCGTGGTGGTGCGCGCCTGTAGTCCCAGCTACTCGAGAGGCTGAGGCAGGAGAATTGCTTGAACCTAGGAGGCGGAGATTGCAGTGAGCCGAGATTGCGCCACTGCACTCTAGCCTGGCTCCTGGCAACAAAGCAAGACCCTGTCTCAAGAAAAAATATATAAATAAATAAAGGGGGTTGGAGAGTTGGGAAGAGATAGCATGGGGAGAAATGCCAGATATGGGTGATGGGGAGGAAGGCAGCAAATCACACTGCCATGTGTGTGCCTATGCAACAATCCTGCATGTTCTTCACATGTACCCCAAAACCTAAAATGCAATAAAAAAAAAAAGAGGACCAAAAAAAAAAAAAACCTAACACCATCAAAACCCTAGAAGAAAATCTAGGCAAAACCATTCAGGACATAGGCATAGGCAAGGACTTCATGACCAAAACACCAAAAGCATTGGCAACAAAAGCCAAAATAGACAAATGGGACCTAATCAAACTCCACAGCTTTTGCCCAGCAAAAGAAAGTCATTAGAGTGAATCGGCAACCAACAGAATGGGAAAAATTTTTTGCAATCTACCCATCTGACAAACGGCTATTATCCAGAATCTACAAAGAACTAAAACAGATTTACAAGAAAAAAAAGCAAAACAAATAAGCCCATTCAAAAGTGGGCGAAGGATATGAACACTTTACAAAAGAAGACATACATGAGGCCAACAAACATAAGGAAAAATGCTCATCATCACTGATCATTAGAGAAATGCAAATCAAAACTACATTGAGATACCATCTCATGCCAGTTAGAATGGCCATCATTAAAAATTCTGGAGACAACAGATGCTGGAGAGGATATGGAGAAATAGGAACACTTTTACACTGTTGGTGGGAGTGTAAATTAGTTCAACCATTGTGGAAGACAGTGTGGCGATTCCTCAAGGGCCTAGAAATAGAAATTCCATTTGACCCAGCAATCCCATTACTGGGTATATGTCCAAAGGATTATAAATTGTTCTACTATAAGGACACATGCACACAAATGTTCATTGCAGCACTGTTTACAATAGCAAAGACCTGGAACCAACCCAAAAGCCCATCAATGATAGACTGGACATGGAAAATGTGGCACATATACACCATGGAATACTATGCAGCCATAAAAAATGATGAGTTTGTGTCCTTTGTAGGGACATGGATGAACCTGGAAACCATCATTCTCAGCAAACCGACACAGGAGCAGAAAATCAAACACCACATGTTCTCACTCATAGGCAGGTATTGAACAATAAGAACACATGGACACAGGGAGGGGAGCATCACACACTGGGATCTGTCGGGGGGAGATGGCGGGACAGCAAGGGGTGGGGAGTTGGGGAGAGATAGCATGGGGAGAAATGCCAGATATAGGTGATGGGGAGGAAGGTAGCAAATCACACTGACGTGTATACCTATGCAACAATCTTACATGATCTTCACATGTACCCCAAAACCTAAAATGCAATTAAAAAAAAAAGTATACCCAAGTGATGAGATGACAGGCTAAAGCAATTTAAGAATGCACTGGCTTCCACACTGGCCAGTAGTGAAGGTCTTAGACAATTAAGTTCAGGTTAAATTAAAGCATTTCTGCCCATTATTCTAGTGAGGTTTGTGTTAGCCTGCATGTAACAGAAATTCAATTACAGCATCTTTAGAAAAGATTCTTCTTAAATAACAAGAAGTGCAGAAGGAGGCTCCTTTCACTTCTTGATCATCCATTTTTACTGCGTGGTTTTCTTCCTCATGGTCATAGAGAGCTACCCCATCTCCAGGTATTACATCGATGTTCCTAGCAGAAGAAAGGAAAAAGACACATACCTTCTAAATGTGCTTTTTTTCATAAGGGAAATCATTAATCTCCCAGAATCCTCATCTTGCAGATTTCTGCTTATATCTCATGGGCCAGAACTAGGTCACAAAGCCGCTCCTAATTGCAGAGGACCCAGGGAATTGTGTCTCCTTAACTGGACACTCTAATTCTCTAAGCACAATTGGGACTCTGTTACAAAGGGAAATGGGGAGACTTCATATAGGAAAAGCAAGCAACAGGGCCTACCCCTTCATAGATACCCAGAAAAGCCTGAGTTTTTTCCGGGTTCAAAGGAGCATAGACTTGTAGGATGAAAATGGAAATTTGTGATCATTTGTCTAGTCCAATTTCTTGCCTAATGAAGGAACTACTTCTTCAACTTCTCTCACAATGATCACCCAGCTTCTGCTGAATGTGGATAAAATAGCAATATCTGGCTGCTTGACTATTATATGCAAGAGCACAGGATTTAGGGTCAAAGTGTTAGGGTCACATTTTTCTGTTGTGACAATGGGGGCTAGTCCATACCTTTTGTCATGTGTCTCCTCGGCATATTTTAGATTTTCATCCTTATTCAATTCACTGCTAAAAAAAAAAAAAAAAAAATTCCTAAAAAATTTTTTGTTGTTTTTTGTTCCAAAAAGTTTTATTAATACTAACATTGATGTGTTTTTCATTTTTGTTTTTTCTGAGACAAGGCCTTGCTCTGTCACTCAGTTTTTGAGACAGGGTCTCGCTCTGTCACCCAGGCCGAAGTGCAGTGGTGCAATCACAGCTCACTGCAGCCTTCACCTCCCAGGCTCAAGCTATCCTCCCACATCAGCCTCCCCTGTAGCTGGGACTACAGACACATGCCACCACACCCAACTAATTTTCTTAATTTTTTGGATCTCACTATATTGTCCAAGCTACTTTAAAACTCTTGAGCTCAAGCAATCCTCTCACCTTGGCCTTCCAAAGTGCTGGGATTATAGGTGTGAGCCACTGCACCAGACCTATTATTGTTATTTTTAAATGAATCAATAAAAATACTTTTTAATTTCTCAGATTTGATTTATATTATAGTAAATATCAATAGTTATAACCCATATAAATAAAAGCCCTTTAGGATTCTGAATAATTTTTTAGGGCAATGGGGTCCTGATGCCAAAAAGTTTGAGAACCACTGATCTAATTCAGAATCTAAAGGGGAATTGTAAGAACAAGTAACGCCAGCCTAAGACAGTAAATCTGCTCATTGGATAACTCACTCTACCACACCAAAATAAGAATAAGTATGGTAAAGGCTAGGCATGGTGGTCCACACCTGTAATCCCAGCGCTTTGGAAGCCTGAGGCAACTGATCACTTGAGGTCAGGAGTTCGAGACCAGCCTGGCCTCACAGTGAAACCCCATCTCTACTATATAAAAATACAAACATTTGTTTTTATGTCCTCTTCTCCCTTTCCATCTTTCAGCGTATACTTAACAACACCCTTAAGACCAGACATCTGTTGGGACCTGGACTTTCAGGCAATCTGGACTTGCCAGTGATACCACAGAGATGGCACCTGTCAAAAGGGTGGTGGTTCCACTTCTAGATTGTGGATCTTCAGATAAATTCTTCCATTTGCATTTCACTTCCTGAAAGTCAGGGTCAACTCATGAAAAGTTGTTAAACAATATGCTAAATGTGAAATGTCAACCCTCACTCTAAATTTTCCCTGTTCAGAGCATCAGATGAAGACTTCATTGGGTTTTATAGTGGCTTTCTGATTTTTGGTAGTTCATCAAAGAAGGGAGTTTGAAAGTTGTTGTATACTGTTAACAATTGTCTGCTCATGTCCTGCCTGAAATACCATGATTGTTTATGGAAAGTATCTTTAATAAGGCTGGATACAGTTTGGCTTGGGAGAAAAAAAGTAGTTTAAAATGTTTAATGAAACTCAATAAACTACTTTTATTTAGGGGACTTTAATCTGTTAAATTTATAAATTAATGAAACATGAATTTTTTAATGAAAGCAATTTTTCTTAATCTTTACAAAAATATATAAGATTATTAATAAAATAAGTTGCAAATTTGACTAAGAGGCATGAGAAAAACAAAATTTTCCAATTTATAATTCTAATTAATTGGGCATTTATTAAATGTAAGCAAATGTAGGTAGCCCTTTGCATGCATAATTTCACCCTCAGATAAAAACTCAAAAGATGTCATAGAATGGCATGCAGCATAGGGATAATAATCTCCATTGAGAGTTTTTGGTATCCAGTGGGTTAAGAAACAGACTATTGGCCAGGTGCCGTGGCTCATGCCTGTAATCCCAGCACTTTGGGAAGCTGAGGCTAGTGGATCACCTCAGGTCAGGAGTTTGAAACCAGCCTGGCCAACATGGTGAAACCCCGCCTCTACTAAAAATACAAAAATTAGCTAGGTGTGATGGCACATGCTTGTAATCCCAGCTATTGGGGAGACTGAGGTGGGAGGATCACTTAAACTCAGGAGGTGGAGGTTGTAGTGAGCTGAGATAATGCCACTCGTTCCAGCCTGGGTGACAGAGTGAGACTCTGTCTCAAAAATAATAATAATAGTAAATTAGCTGGGTGTGGTAAGGCACACCTGTAGACCCACCTACTCAGAAGACTGAGGCAGAAGGATCGCTTGAGCCAGGAGTTCAAGTGAGCTGTGATTGTACCATCCATCTGGGCAACAGAGCAAGTCCCTGTCTCTAAAAAAAAAAAAAAAAAGTATATGTAGATACACACACACACACACACACACACACACACACACACACACACATTTGTCTGTATATGCCTGAATGCCTGAAATATTTTAGTAGCAAATAATTTACCTTTCTCAATGATAGATTTTGAAGTTAATCAATAGGTTAATTGTGATTGGCCTTACACACATTTTTTAACTTTTTTCCATAACAAAAATGTTATGTACAAGGAGTCCAACTGCCCTGGATAATATGTGGTGTGTTTAGAAAGATTATCCTAGGAGAACACTAATTGTAAGCACTACAAAGACAGAAGAAAATCACCTTACTAGAGGAAATTCTCTGCCAATAGTGGTATTACTTACAAAAACAAGAAGCAGGCAAATGAGAACACCTTGGTAATAACACCAGGGCAAGGCGCGATGGCTCACACCTGTAATCCCAGCACTTTGGGAGGCTGAGGTGGGTGGATTACTTGAGGTCAGGAGTTCAAGATCAGCCTGACCAACGTGGTGAACTCCTGTCTCTACTAAAAATACAAAATTAGCTAGACATGGTGGTGCACGCCTGTAATCCCAGCTACTTGGGAGGCTGAGGTAGGAGAATGGCTTGAACCCGTGAGGTGGAAGTTGCAGTGAGCCAAGATCGTGCCATTGCACTCCAGCCTGGGCAACAAGGGTGAAACTCTTGTCTCGAAAACAATTAAAAAAAAAAAAAATTACCTCCCATTCAGGTGATCGAGCTTGAATTCTCTGTTCTCATATCGAATCAGAAACCAAAGTTTGGTTCTTTCTTTCACGTAGCTCATTTCTACCCTTCCCACCCCATTCTTACAGCCACCATCACACAATCCATCCTTTATTCCTTCCCATGAAATGCCTTCTAATTATGGAAACATTGAAAAGTTCAAAATCTCAGTGTGACAGGCATCTCTCTCTTGATTATTATAAAATTTAATTTACATAATAGATTGGTTTTGCTTTTCTAAAGCGGTATCTATTTTGTCTTCAGCAGATCACTAAAGAACTAACACAGTACCTGTATGTGGAAATATTAATTTAAGAGTTCTGCCCCGGTGTGGTGGCTCAGGCCGGGCGCTGTGGCTCACGACTGTAATCCAGCACTTTGGGGGACCGAGGCGGGCGGATCACGAGGTCAGGAGTTCGAGGCCAGCCTGGCCAACATGGTGAAACCCCGTCTCTACGAAAATACGAAACAAGTTATCCGGGCATGGTGGTGTGCGCCTGTAATCCCAGCTACTCGGGAGGCTGAAGCAGGGCCAATCAGTTGAACCTGGGAGGCGGAGTTTACAGTGAGCTGAGATCACGCCACTGCACTCCAACCTGGGCGACAGAGTGAGACTCCAGCTCAAAAAATAAAATAAAATAAAAAAGAGTTCTGCAGTTCTGTTTGCAGTGCCCAACCTTTGGTCTCCTGCTGGAACACCAGTCCTTCCAGTGTCCATCCCCTGTTTCTTCTAAAGCGTCAGAGCAGACTCGGGCTGCCCTCACAGTTGCTCTCAGAATGACCAGCTCAGCATCTCCAGCCACGTCAGAACACCCCAACAAGGCCTTCACAGCCAATCAGCTGTTTCTCCTGACTCCCTGTCAGTCCCAATCCGTACTCCCTTTAAAGGACTGTAAGTTGAATTTGAGCTAAAGAAATAGCTGGAAGGTGACAATAGCTAAGCCCCCAAAGCTTTAAATAGAATAAGGCGAATAAGGAGAAGCCTCATGGAGGCGCCTACCCAATGAAACGGATCTCTCAGAAAATCACTCTCTGTGCATCTCTCATGTGAGCATTGGAGTCAAAGCCCAGGGCACAGCCAATTTAAGAAAAAGGTGGAGGCAGCAGTGGCTGGCTTTGCTAGGAGACAGATCTCTGTCATTATAATGTATGAGAAACATATCATTTGTTATGCCAGAGAAAAAGATATTTCACACAACAAAGGAGAGGAATGTATCTATTGGTCAATTATTTCATCTTTTTCCAGGCATTACTGAATTTCAGATAAATAATTCTTCATCACAGAAGATATTTGTTGCCAGAGTCCCCTGAAGATAAGGCAAGGCAGGCCCTTAAATATGTGAATTACAAATGTATAAAATGGAAGTCAGCAGGCGAGTGCACCCCCGCCTAAAGACATTTAGATTTTAAAATATTTGAAAACATTGATCTGGCCTTACAAAAGGAAAACATAGCTGTAGGCAAATCTGGCACGCAGATGCTGGTCTTCCTTTTCAGCTCTCAGGTTAAGCCAAGAGATTATTAAAATAATCAAAGATTTGGAAACGTTTTGGCTTTTTTCTTAACTACATGGTTTAATTTTAGATAGCACTGGTTGACTCTCTGCTATGAAAGATGAAGTGATTATGCTCTTAACAATTTCTCCTACCTATGTTTTTCTCCATTTCTTTTCTCATTAATTATATTTTACCTTGCCAGATTGTAAGCCATCACATCATGTTCTGTAATTATAATACTCCTAGTTACTTAGTTTTTGTTCTATTTTGAAAAGGGTCTGGTGCTCATTTCCAGTTCTTTTACCACTCCTGCATTCTTGATTTTGATTCATTTCTTTGGCTGGATTTCAATGTCCAATGGTTTTGTTCATGAAAGGCTTACTTCTATATCTCTTACACACTAGATTCTAAGTACTATGTTCCCTCTGTTTCTTCATATTTGAGAAAGCCTGCTTGTTGACTTTATAACTGAATAACTTTGTTGAACTACTCTTTTTTTTTTTAAACAGGCTTACTGCACTTTATTTTTCTTCTATAAAAACCTTATGTTGTAGCCACAGCTGAAGCCTGTGTCCTCTGCACACAGACTCTGGTGTGGACCAGGTCAGTGAATTCCTGATAAGGAGACTTGGTGAATACAGTCTCCTTCCAGAGGTCGAGGGTCACGTAGCTCTAGGTCTTGGAGATGCCATCGAAGGTGGCCTTGGCAAAGTTGCGCAGGGTGGCAGCCCCAGCTGAGGTGTGGCAGTCATGGATATTGGCTATCATCAGCGACTTCTTAGGCACTGGGATCGAGACGATGCCAGTGCTCCAAGTGCAGCGATGAGGCGCACCAGCACAGGGCTGCAGCGGCCTGTCACCTTGCAAGGGGTTTGCCAGTCTGGTTCCCCCAGTAGCCTCTGCACACGGGGACAATGGAGAGGTTGGCCAGAATACCAGCCCCTCAGATGGCAGTGGCCAGCTCCTTGGAGCACTTAACACCCAGACCGACATGGCCACTGTAGTCCACAATGACAACCAACGCCTTGAACCTGGTGCACTGGCCGGCACGGGTCTGCTTCTGCACCAGCATCATCTTCAAAACCTCAGGCTTGAGAGAGGCCCCTAGGAAAAAGTCAATGATCTCAGACTCCTCGAGGGGCCGGGAGAAGAGAAAGGTCCCTCGAGGGTCTTGATCTTCATGTCCTTGACCAAGCAGCCCAGTTTGGCGAGGGGCATCCACTCCTTGCCCTTGGCCTTGCCTCCATGAGCTCTGTGGCCTTGGGCCCGTCCCGGATCTCGGCAGCGACCCCAGCTGGGAATGCCACTGCCCTAGCCTCTGCAAAAAACGCCTCAGTTCCCCATCCCAGGGCCCCCTCCTCTCCCTGCTGCACCAGCCATCTGCCGTTTGGTGTTTTCTCTGAGAAGAAGCGGGCTACACTTTCTTGTCCTCAGAAGTTGGTGGATATTGCTCCATTCCCTTCTGTACCACAAGCCCAGCCCAATTTCACTCCTTATAGGAATATGTGTATTAACATGCATAAAATATAAGGATATTTTATATATTATATATATATCTTATGAGAATATATAAAACATATATATATTTCTTATTATTTTACAGTCTATGAACTCCATATCGATTACCTTCCACTTATTTTAATCTCTTTGTGCCTTTTCTCTGCATTTACTGATTATTATTGTTGTTGTTTTCTTATCTTTTTTTTTTTTTTCCAGAGACAGAGTGCTCACACTCTGTCATTGAGGCTGGAGTGTAGTGGTGTGGTCTTATTTCACTGCAGCCTCAACCCCTGGACTCAAGCAATCCTCCTGCCTCAGCTTCCAGAGTAGCTAGGACTACAGGCCTGAGCTACCCCACCAAGCTAACATTTTGTAGAGGCAGAGTATCACTATGTTAACCAGGCTGGACTCAAACTCCTGGGCTCTGGTGATCCTCCCACCTCGGTCTCCCGAAGTGCTGGGATTCCAGGCATAAGTCACTGTGCCTGGCCCTGCATTCACCGATTATTGTCAGCATTTGCTCCATGCTACTAATTCTATGTTCAGTCCTGTCTATCCTGTTCCCTGCTCTTCCTAAATTATTTAGTAGATCTATGGTGGCTGCCTTTGGGATCTCAAATAGTTTCCTTAGCACTAAAAATTTCTCCATTCTTTTCATTCTTTTATTTTATACCTCATTTTGGGGCCTTACTTTTCTAGAATAATAGTATCATAAAGTTATTCTATATCTCTTTTTTTTTTTTAGATGGAGTCTCGCTCCCATTACACAGCCTGGAGTGCAGTGGCACGATCTCGGCTCACTGCAACCTCTACCTTCCGGGTTCAAGCTATTTTCCTTCCTCAGCCTCCCCAGTAGACAGGGTTTTGCCATGTTGGCCAGGTCTCGAACTCCTCACCTCAGGTGATCCACCTGCCTGGTGGATTATAGGCGTGAGCCACCTCACCCTTCCAAGGTTATTCTATATCTTAAAGCACTTCCAGGGGATCTTTTATTTTTGTTTGGAAGAGATATATTTTCACTATTTTAAAAGCTGTTTTTCATCTTTAAACACTTGTCTTTTTACATCATATTCTGTCTTCTTTCTTTCTTCTTTTCTGCCTCTTTTTTCTCATTCTTCTTTTCCTTTTCCTTCTTTTTCTTCCTGCTCTAATGTGTTTGCTTACTTGCCCTCCCTTTGTTTTTTCCATTATTCTTTTAAATTACATAGCTCTGACCAGGCTTAGTGGCTAGCACCTGTAATCCCAGCACTGTTGGAGGCTGAGGCAGGTGGATCACCTGAGGTCAGGAGTTCAAGACTAGCCTGGCCAACATCGTGAAACCCCATCTCTACTAAAAATACAAAAATTAGCAGAGTGTGGTGGCCCTTGCCTGTAATCCCAGCTACTCCAGAGGCTGAAGCAGGAGAATTGCCTACACCTGGGAGGTGGAGGTTGCAGTGAGCTGAGATAGCACTGCTGCCCTCCAGCCTGGGCGACAGAATGAGACTGTCTTAAAAAAAAAAAAAAAAAAAAAATTGCATAGCTCTGTACTGACTTCTCATTGTGTCTGATACAATATTTCCACATTAACATTAAGGACCAGTCTGTCTGCCCCATTTGGAGCTATTTAAGATGTTAGGGTTGCTTTCAATCGACTTATCTTTAGCCTGAGGACATGGTGAGGATCATGTGAAAGGAGACCCACAGTAGGTCAGGAGGAGCTCTGATTTATCTTCTGAAGTCCAGTTAAACATCCTGTACCAGTGCCCACCCCAGCTAGCTGTGGGTATATCTGTCGTGTTCTTCTAACTCAACACAGAGACCTGGAAAGATGGGAAGCCATGGAGACTCTTGCTGCCTCTGTTAGCCCCATAGGGGTAAGCAGAGCCTGCCACACTTGAGGCATTGCCTTTACTTTTCCCAGGGCCACCTACTCGCCCCTTCTTTCCAAATTGCAAGACATTCATAAAAATTATCAGAATTCTGAGCACTAATCCTGAGGGATGGGTGTGATAAAAGGAGCCACCCCAACAATGTCACTTTCCTCTGCTGTCACTTTTGGAGTAAAGCTGTTCTTTGTTTTTTCACCATTTTATTTTTTTATTATTTCCTCAGATTTGGAGGCAGATTTCATTAGATTTGGAGGCAGATTATTTAATCTTGCTTTATTTTGCCACTTGCATTCGGAGATCTCTTTGCTTTTTATACTGTTAAATTTTATATACTTTTTTACTTTTCTTTTTTTTTTTTTTTTTTTTTTTTTTTTTGAGATGGAGTCTCCCTCTGTCTCCAGGCTCCTCCACCTCCTGGGTTCAAGTGATTCCCCTGCCTCAACCTCCTGAGTAGCTGGGACTACAGGTGCGTCCCACCACCCCCAGCGAATTTTTGTGTTTTTAGTAGAGGCAGGGTTTCACCATGTTGGCCAGGATGGTCTTATCTCTTGACCTTGTGATCCACTCACCTCAGCCTCCCGAAGTACTGGGATTACAGGCGTGAGCCACCACGCCTGGCCCCAAATTTTATATACTTATAATAATGTATGGATACAAAATACCTAGAGAATTATTACGAATACATAACTTGTTAAGAAGCAAAAAAACCTCCATCCTGTTTATTGCTCTTAAATAAATGTTCCTCAAAACTGCTGCTATATGACCATTAAAGAGCCAGCACACACCTCAGCCCCCAAACTCTGGACCCTGACAGACCTGTATTCAGGATCCAAATTCTGCCACTCACTAGCTGTGGGATAATTAAGCAAGTTACCTAATGCTTGTAGGTCTTAGTTGCTTTTAATGACAAAACCACAATTACTTTTGCACCAATCTAATATTAAAAAGGGGATGATGACCATCCTGGCTAGCACGGTGAAACCCCGTCTCTACTAAAAATACAAAAAATGAGCTGGGCGTGGCGGCACGTGCCAGCTACTTGAGAGGCTGAGGCAGGAGAATCACTTGAACCGAGGAGGCAGAAGTTGCAGTGAGCCAAGGTCGCACCACTACACTCCGGCCTGGGCAACACAGTGAGACTCTGTCTCAAAAAAATAAAATAAAATAATAAATAAATAAGTAAAAAGGGGATGATAATACCTACCTCATCAGTCATGAGGATTAAATGAAATAATGCACACTAAATGCTTACCGTGGTGCCTGGCATGGAACCCACCTACTTTCTAGGTTTTGCGTGCTGCTTCCCCTTTCCATGACACAGGCCATGGAACAGAAATTTTTAGAATTAAAGAAATCTTAAAGGTTATCTTATCCAAGCCTCTCACATCACAAAAGAAGAATTAAGATCACGAGAAATTACATCAGGTACATTATACCTACTCCTCAATACCCTGACACTGGAATTCGATTCTTGATCAATGGACATGAACATTCTGATCCTTGTGAAGGGGCATTTCTCATAGAAAATTATTAACTAGGTATCCAATTTATTAAAAACACAACAAAATCATTCCAACAGAACGTGTGACAACAACCTGAGACCTCTGAATCCAGGTCCGGTGTACTCTCCACTAATTGAGAGCTTCTCTTACGTTATTAAAGGAACTATCTTCAATCCCATGAAGGATTACAAAAATATTCACATAAAAAGTGTAAAATTTTAAAAAGAAAGAAATAGGCCGAGGGCAGTGGCTCACACCTATAAGCTCAGCACTTTGGGAGAGGCAGAAGGATCACGAAGTCAGTTCAAGACCAGCCTGGCCAACATGGTTAAACCCCATCTCTACTAAAAATACAAAAATTATATGGGCATTGTGGCAGGCACCTGCAATCCCAGCTACTCAGGAGGAAGAGAATCGTTTAAACCTGGGAGGTGGAGGTTGCAGTGAGACAAGATTGCACCTCTGCATTCTAGCCTGGGTGACAGAACAAGACTCAGTCTCAAATAAATAAATAAATAAATAGCCAGATACAGTGGCTCATTGCCTATAATCCCAGAACTTTGGGAGGCTGAGGTGGGAGGACTGCTTGAGCCCAGGAGGACTGCTTGAACCCAAAAGTTCAAGACCAGCCTGGGTAACATAGCAAGATCTTGTGTCTATGAAAAAAATCTTTAAAAACAAAAATTAGCCAAGCATGGTGGCACGCCAGCAGGAAGGCTGCTTGAGCCCAAGAGGCAGAGGTTGCAATGAGCAGAGATCATGCCAATCCCCTCCAGCCTGGGCAACAGAGCAAGACCCTGCCTCAGAAATAAATAAATAAATAATTTTTTTAAAGAAAGAAAGAAAGAAATGCCATGGGCTTTTTAAAAGCACGTTAAGGTGGATAAGGAGGCATATCATTAAATATCCAAACTATTCAAAAGATATAGGTCTCTCACAGAGATACACTAAGCTTGTGAAGGCTTAGTTACTTAAAAGAAGAAAAAGAGAAATATAAAGAAAAAAAGATGTACTCAGCTAATGAAAGTCTTACCTTTACCCATATCCATTAGTATAAAAGTTTTCATGCAAATTTATTATTATTTTTTTTATGGTGAAAAGATATACATATATTTAGAATTAGCCAGCTGGACTCAGTTTAGATGATCCCAATTTTGTTGGCAACATCCAAAGCATCGTAATCAGGAGCCAGTCGAACATATGCCTTCTTCTCTCCATCAGGCCGAATCAGGGTGTTGACCTTGGCCACATCAATGTCATAGAGCTTCTTCACAGCCTGTATGATCTGGTGCTTATTGGCTTTAACAGCCACAAAATGAACACAAGTGTGTTGCTGTCTTCTATCTTCTTCATGGCAGACTCGGTGGTCAGCGGAAACTTGATGATAGCATAGTGGTCCAGTCTGGGAGAGAGGCAAAATGGGGTCACCTGGCCTGGAACCAATAGAAAGATGGGCTCTCTTTTGTAGTCCAGAGAGAGGAACGCTTGTTTCTCCTGGGGGCGCTCTTCCGAGGATATTTGGGCTGCCTCCGGAGTCGCAGTGTCTTGGGCCGCCGGAAGGTGGGTGACTTGTGGATCTTCTTTTTTTTGTGGCTGTGGACACCTTTCAACACTGCCTTCTTGGCCTTTAAAGCCTTCGCTTTGGCTTCGGTTTTAGGAGGGGCAGGAGCTTCCTTCTTCGCTTTCGGCACCATCTTGTGAAAAGCTTAATGCAAATTTATAATTCATCATAATATATTCGTTTAAAGGTCATGATACTAAAAATGTAATGTGGTAATTAACTCAAAAAAGTAATGAATCCTTAGAGGAAAAAAATATTTAATATCTTAGACCACAGTGACTTGCACCATCCTAATAGTGTACATTGCCTCTAACCCAGACGTTCTTAGCCTAAAAGGTGTCAGAGAAGGAGCAGGCTTGGGAAGACATTTCACTCCATAAAGCTCCTGAGCCACTCCAGCTTCTTTGGTGCACAGCCACCTGGGGCTCTCCTTCATGCAACCCAACACCCAGACCCTACCCTCCTCAGTTCACACCCTAAAAATGGCCCCTGGTTGTTCAGATTGCATAGTTGCTGATTTTCTTGTCTCACTGTTCCAGCCTGAAATATAGATGCTATTAACTCACATTTTTCCTACTCCTAATGTGACAACCAGTTAATCAGATAAACAGGTCAGCTTTAAATGGTTAAGAGATAAAGGAGACTAAGGCTGGGTGTGGTGGCTCACACCTGTAATCCCAGCACTCTGGGGGGCCAAGGCACATGGATCACCTAAGGTCAGGAGTTCGAGACCATGGTGAAACCCCGTCTCTACTAAAAATATAAAAATTATCTGGGTGCGGTGTCAGGTGCCTGTAATCCCAGAGACTCAGGAGACTGAGGCAGGAGAATCGCTTGAACCCGGGAGGCAGAGTTTGCAGTGAACCAAGATTGCACCATTTGCACTTGAGCCTGGGTGACAAGAGTGAAACTCCATCTCAAAAAAAAAAAAAAAAAAAAAAAAAAAAAAGCTATAAAGGAGACTGGAGATATAACAACCCACTTCTTTCCCCTGTCTGGAAATATATTAGTAAGACTGAAGCTTCCAGAGATGGTGTTTTCACCTTTATTGCTTAGCCTAAAGAAATGCCTTCAGTGGCTTAAAAAAAAAAAAAAAAAAGGGTTGGTGAGGTGGTTCACACCTGTAATCCCAGCACTTTGGTAGGCTGAGGCAGGTGGATCATGAGGTCAGGAGTTCAAAACCAGCCTAATCAACATGGTAAAACCCCATCTTTACTAAAAATACAAAAATTAGCCAGGTGTGGTGAAGGGCGCCTGTAACCCCAGCTACTCAGGAGGCTGAGGCAGAACCGATTGAACCCAGGAGGCGGAGGTTGCAGTGAGCCGAGAGTGTGCCATTGCACTCCAGCCTGGGTGACAAGGGCAAGACTCCGTCTCAAAAAAAAAAAAATTAGCTGGATGTGGTGGCACATGCCTGTAATCCCAGCTACTGGGGAGGCTGAGGCAGGAGAATCACACGGATCCAGTGGGAGGAGGTTGCAGTGAGCCATGATCATGCCACTTCACTCCAGCCTGGGCGAAAAAGCAAAACTCTGTCTCAAAAAAAATTTTTTGCTACAGGATCCAGAAGAAAGCCACAGCATCCCATATTTGTTACAGGTACCTGAGGGCTATAGTAGACTACTATAATAAACATGAGCAGGGCATGGTGGTTCACATCTGTAATCCCAGTACTTTGAGAGGCCATGGTGGGAGGATCCCTTGAGGCCAGGAGTTCAAGACCATTCTGGGCAACATGGTGAGAACTTGTCTCCACAAAATTAAAAAGTTAGCCAGGTATGGTGGCATGCATCTGCAGTCCCAGCTACTCAGGAGGCTGAGATGGAAGGATTGCTTAAGCTAGGAGGCTTAGTGATCTGTGTGACAGTGCCACTGCACTCCAGCCTGGGTGACAAAGTGAGACCCTGTCTCAAAAAAAAGGAACATAAAGAAATAGAATATGGATGAGGTTTGGTGTACTCCTCAAAGAAGCCCAGGCGTATGGCTACTTAGTTATGGTGTGTCATCAAACACCTGAAGCCGCAGTGGCTCTAGTGTTGTAGGAGATAGCCACCCACGGGCACTCCCTTACCATCTGCTGAGGTTCTGTGGCTCCCAAATGGACCAGAGCAGAGAAGTATCATGTGACTCCATTTTCCTACTGTGCTAAGATCCCTGCTCTTTCTGATCATCCTTTTCTCTGGGCCACTTGGACCCAGGCTGGGACTCCACACTTCCTGGCCCTTCACTTGCTCACAGGCGGCACTCTTCTTCCCCTTCCCAGTCAGGGGTGACAGTGCTGCAACAGAGCATTGGCCATGAGACTGGAGAATGCTGCTTCCCTCCAGAGCAGCTCTGACTAAGGTGAGCATTGGCATTGCCTGACAACCGTGACTTCCCTGTGCTCAAAGTCAAAGTACTTCCTTTTTTTCTTCCATAATGTATTGCGATGTTATCAATATTAAATAAAATACTCATTTCATCATTTGCTTCTGTTCATGTTTTCTTGAATAAGTCCTCAATTTTCTTTCCAAAATGTTGCATGCCACACTTGAGGCAAGCTAAGAACATTCATCTATAGCAACGTATATGCTCAATACATGCTGTGTGATTCTAGTGGTTTTTTCACAGCCTTCTACAAGTTTTTGGAAAATGCCTGTCATGGTGACCTTCATGCATCTTCAACCCAAAGGCTTTCTCGCACCTCGCAGAGCCCAGTGATGGGCCCTCCGGCTCCACCACCGCCACACCTGCCACACCGCCACACCACACCCGCATGACTGTTGGCTCTTCACGCTTCTTCCTCCCTCGCTGGCGCTGGTGCGGGTCGGGAAAGTCAAAGTACTTTCTAAGGCTCAGAGTTCTCTATCTAGAAAGTATTGAAATCCACTACATTGTATGCTTAACTGAAAAGCTGGTTACTCAAAGCCTCTAGCTTTCTCAGAAATGCTGATTTAACCATAAAATTTCAGAACAACAAATAAGCCAGAAATTTCCATACAGATAGGCTGTTCATTACTTTTATATGAAGTTAGGTGACTCTTAAGTGAATTCAAAGGCCAAATCTTTGAAATTCAAATAATGGACTTGCAAGTTACTAGAGCTTCCATCGCAAAATCCATAAAATAAATAACACAGTTAATTATACTTCATTTACACTTAGTTTTTGACAATACATTTTCAGCATTTGCTGATGCAGCATAAGGTTGCTTTTGTTTACTTCTTCACAACTGAACATGCAGTCAAGCAGCTTAGTCCAACAAGCTGTAATTTGAGAGTAAGGAGTCGTAACTTTTGGCATGCCAAATTCATACTCCTTATATTCTCTTAAGAAATAAAATTTAGGCTGGGCGCGGTGGCTCAAGCCTGTAATCCCAGCACTTTGGGAGGCCGAGGCGGGTGGATCACGAGGTCAAAAGATCGAGACCATCCTGGTCAACACGATGAAACCCCATCTCTACTAAAAATACAAAAAATTAGCTGGGCATGGTGGCGTGTGCCTGTAATCCCAGCTACTCAGGAGGCTGAGGCAGGAGAATTGCCTGAACCCAGGAGGCGGAGGTTGCGGTGAGCCGAGATCGCGCCATTGCACTCCAGCCTGGGTAACAAGAGCAAAACTCCGTCCCAAAAAAAAAAAAAAAAAGAAATAAAATTTATAGCCAGGCCTGGTGGTGTGTACCTGTAGTCCCAGCTACTCAAGAGGCTGAGGTGGAAAGATGCCTTGAGCCCAGGAGGTTGAGGCTGCGGTGAGCCATGATCATGCCAGCTACCTGGAAGCCTGAGGCAAAAGGATCCTTTGAGCCCAGGAATTCAAGGTCGCAGTGAGTTATGATTATACCACTGTACTTCAGCTTATGTAACAGAATGAGACCCTGTCTTAAAAAAAAAAAAGTAGAAGTGAACACAACTGACATGCAACTTCTGGGTTGTGTCCCTTAATGGATAACATGCTTTTTGCTCTACTTTGCCTTCTCCCATCTTGCTGCCTGGAACTCAGACATGGCGACAAACCCTCTAGGACCAAGCAGATGAGGCTAATATTTTAGGGACACTTGAACAGCAGCATCGAAGAACCAACATATCAGCATTATCTGAGAAAGGAATCAGACTATTAAATGAGAAATAAAATTCTTTTTTATTTATTTTTTATTGTTTTTGGGCTCTGGGGCACGTGTGCACGTCCTGCATCCTGCAGGATCCTTGCATAGGTACATACATGCCATGTTGGTTCACTGTCTCCATCCCCCTGCCCCCACCATTGTCTACATCATGCATTTCTCCAGGTGTTAGCCCTCCCCCTCCTCCCCGTACTCGCCACCGCTGTGCCTCCATCCCCTCCCCTCCCCTCCACCCCATAACCTAGCCCTGTGAGTGTTGTTCCCTTCCCTGTGCCCAGGTGTTCTCATTGTTCATCACCTGCCTATGAGTGAAAACATACAGTCTTTGGTTTTCTGTTCTTGTGTCAGTTTGCTGAGAATGACGGTTTCTAGGTTCATCCATGTCTCTACAAAGGACACGACCTCATCGATTTTTATGGCTGCATAGTATTCCATGGTGTATATGTGCCACATTTTTTTTGTCCAGCCTATCATTGATGGGCATTTGGGTTGATTCCAGATCTTTGCTATTGTAAATAGCACCACAATGAACATGCGTGTGCATGTGTCTTTATGATAGAACAATTTATAATCCTTTGGGTATATACCCAGTAATGGGATTGCTGGGTCAAATGGAATTTCTATTTCTAGATCCTTGAGGAATCACACAATGTCTTCCACAATGGTTGAACTAATTTACATTCCCACCCAACAGTGTAAAAGCGTTCCTTTTTCTCCACATCCTCTCCAGCATCTGTTGTCTCCAGATTTTTTAATGATCACCATTCTAACTGGCATGAGATGGTATCTCAATGTGGTTTTGATTTGCAGTTCTCTAATGACCAATGATGATGAGCATTTTTTCATATGTTTGTTGGCCTCATATATGTCTTCTTTTGTAAAGTGTCTGTTCATATCCTTTGCCCACTTTTGGATGGGCTTGTTTGTTTTTTTCCTGTAAGTCTACTTTCGTTCTTTGTAGATTCTGGATATTTGCCCTTTGTCAGATGGGTAGATTGTGAAAATTTTTTCCCATTCTGTTGGTTGCTGGTCTACTCTAATGATTGTTTCTTTTGCTGTGCAGAAGCTCTTAAGTTTAATTAGGTCCCAATTGTCTATTTGGCTTTTGTTTCCATTGCTTTTGGTGTTTTAGTCAGGAAGTCCTTGCCTATGCGTATGTCCTGAATGGTTTTGCCTAGGTTTTCTTCTAGGGTTTTTAGGGTGTTAGTTCGTATGTTTAAATCTTTAATCCATCTGGAGTTAATTTTTGTATAAGGTGTTAGGAAGGGGTCCAGTTTCAGCTTCCTGCATATGGCTAGTCAGTTTTCTCAACACCATTTATTAAACAGGGAATCCTTTCCCCATTGCTTATTTTTGTCCAGTTTGTCAAAGATCAGATGGCTGCAGATGTGTGGCGTTGCCTCCAAGATATAGACCTTCTGTTCCATTGGTCTCTATCTCTGTTCTGGTACCAGTACCATGCTGTTTTGATTACACTAGTCTTATAGTATAGTTTGAAGTCAGGTAGTGTGATGCCTCCAGCTTTGTTCCTTTTGCTTAGGGTTGTCTTGGCTATGCGGGCTCTCTTTTCGTTCCATATGAAGTTTAAAATGATTTTTCCAGTTCTGTGAAGAAGGTCAATTGTAGCTTGTTGGAGATAGCATTGAATCTATAAATTACTTTGGGCAGTATGGCCATTTTCACAATATTGATTCTTCCTAACCATGAGCATGGAATGTTTTTCCATCTGTTTGTGTCCTCTCTTATTTCCTTGAGCAGTGGTTCATAGTTCTCCTCGAAGAGATCTTTTACCTCCTTTGTTAGTTGTATTTCTAGATATTTTATTCTCTTTATAGCAATTGTAAATGGGAGTTTGCTCATGATTTGTCTCTCTGTCTGTCTGTTATTGGTGTATAGGAATGCTTGTGATTTCTGCACATTGATTCTGTATCCTGAGACTTTGCCGAAGTTGCTTATCAGCTTAAGGAGGTTTTGGGCTGAGATGATGATGTCTTCTAAATACATGATCATGTCATCTGCAAATAGAGACAATTTGACTTCTTCTTTTCCTAATTGAATGCCTTTATTTCTTTTTCTTGCCTGATTGCTCTGGCTAGAACTTCCAATACTATATTGAATAGGGGTGGTGACAGAGGGCATCCTTCTCTAGTGCCAGCTTTTAAAGGGAATGCTTCTAATTTTTGCCCATTCAGTATGATATTGGCTGTGGGTTTGTCATAAATAGCTTTTATTGTTTTGAGATATATTCCATCAATCCCTAGTTTATTGAGAGCTTTTAGCATAAAGTGCTGTTGAATTTTGTCGAAGGCCTTCTCTGCATCTATTGAGATAATCATGTGGTTTTTGTCTTTGGTTCTGTTTATGTGGTGAATTACGTTTATAGATTTGCCTATGTTGAACCAGCCTTGCATCCCCAGTATGAAGCCTACTTGATTGTGGTGGATAAGATTTTTGATGTGCTGTCAAATTCGGTTTGCCAGTATTTTATTGAAGATTTTTGCATCAACGTTCTTCATGGATATTGGCCTGTAGTTTTCTTTTTTAGTTGTGTCTCTGCCAGATTTTGGTATCAGGATGATGTTGGTTTCATAGAAAGAGTTAGGCAGGTCCTCCAACGAAGTTCGTGCGAAGCTTCCTATTATGGCTTCCAGCGGGGTCCCGGTGAGCACTGCCAGCTCGGCTAATGAAACCCCCGAAATACCGGACAACGTGGGAGATTGGCTTCGGGGTGTCTACCGCTTTGCCACTGATAGGAATGACTTTCAGAGGAACTTCATTCTCAATTTGGGACTCTTTGCTTCGGGAGTTTGGCTGGCCAGGAACTTGAGTGACATTGACCTCATGGCACCTCAGCCAGGGGTGTAGCCAAGTGGACAAATGGAATCCTGTGCTGAACCTGAGCCTTCCAGAAAACAACCTACAATCTTTGACCATCACAAGATGTGCCCTGATGGCAGCTGAAGTTTGATTCAGATGGACACTTTCCTTTTCCTTATCCCTGCCTAGCTTCCTTTTGTTCCCTGAGTCCATGCAGAATTCCATTCTCTGGTCAGCAGACAAGTTTAAGCTAAAGTATTGCCTCTGTTCTGTAAAGTTCTGTACAAAGTTTCTAAGCTTCTCCAGGTGGTGATCTTTGTTCTTGTCCTGAGAAATAACAATGCTGTTTTAACAAACATTTGAAATAAATACTGCACACACATACAAAAAAAAAAAAAAAGAAAGAAAGAGTTAGGCAGGATTCCCTCTTTTTGTATTGTTTGGAATAGTTTCAATGGGAGCGGTACCACCCCCTCTTTGTATGTCTGGTAGAATTCAGCTGTAAACCCATCTGGAGCTGGACTTTTTTTGGTTGGTAGGCTAATAATTGCTGCCTCAACTTCAGACCTTGTTACTGGTCTATTCAGGATTTCAACTTCTTCTTGGCTTAGTCTTGGGAGTGTGCAAGTGTCCAGGAATTCATCCATTTCTTCCAGATTTACTGGTTTATATGCATAGAGTTGTTTGTAGTAATCCCTGATGGTAGTTCGTATTTCTGAGGAATCAGTGGTGATCTCCCCTTTATCGTTTTTCATTGCATCTATTCGATTCTTCTCTCTTTTCTTTTTTATTAGTCTAGCTAGCAGTCTGTCTATTTTGTTTATCTTTTCAAAGAAGCAGCTCCTGGGTTTATTGATTTTTTGAAGGGTTTTTTTGTGTCTCTATCTCCTTCAGTTCTGCTCTGATCTTAGTTATTTTTTTTCTTCTGCTTGCTTTTGAGTTTTTTTGATCTTGCTCCTCCACTTCTTTCAATTTTGATGATAGGGTGTCGATTTTAGATCTTTCTTTGTTTCTTATGTGGGCATTTATTGCTATAAATTTCCCCCTAGACACTGCTTTAAATGTGTCTCATAGGATCTGGTACATTGTGTCTTCATTCTTGTTGGTTTCAAAGAACGTTTTTATTTCTGCCTTCATTTCATTGTTTATCCATTGGTCCTTCAGGAGCAAGTTGTTCAGTTTCCATGTGATTGTTTGGTTTTGAGTGTTTTTCTTAATCCTGAGTTCTAATTTGATTGTGCTGTGGTCTGAGAGACTGTTTGTTATGATTTCTGTTCTTTTGCATTTGCTGAGGAGTGATTTACTTCAATTACGTGGTCAATTTTGGAGTAAGTGCAATGTGGTGCTGAGAAGAATGTGTATTCTGTGGATTTGGGGCAGAGAGTTCTGTAAATGTCCCACAGAAATGAACCCGGCACCTCATTTGGAACCGTGAAGTCCTCCAGCCCTCTGCATCTCATTCACTGGGAGCTGCATTCTGGCACTGGCTTCTCTCGGCCATCTTCCTTTTTTATTATTTTTAAAACTCTATCCGTGTGTGACAGATTAGAGAAATAAAATTCTATTCTGTTTAAATTTGTGTTGGTCTTTGTTAAAGTAGCTAAATCTTTATCCTGATTAAAATATCTTGCAATTTCAATGTCACATTTACAATTCATGTGTTTTTTGGTTACTAATTGCTATTTCATGTTCACTAATTGTTACAGAGTATTTAAGGCAAGGAGCAATAAAACATTCAAAGAATTATACAAATTTCTGTACAAAGAGAGATAACTTTACTAAAATTGGTGGACATTAACATGAAGCAATAGTTTTAAATGGTCGTTATATCACCTAATTATAAAAGTCCTAACCCAATGAGCAAATCCTTTTCTCAAGGACTTGTGAGTAGCAGCAAATGCTGCCTACTCATAAAGAACATTAACACAGTCTGGAAGCAGAGTGTGTCTAAATTCTGAATTTGGTTTTTGCTCTTTTGGAGCAGCTAGGGCAAAGGCTAGAAGAAAGATTCCAATCATTAATAATAAGTAATTTCTTGGGGCTAAATTTTATTAGCAGATGTTATCCAAGTATGCTAAAACTATATTTAATAGTCTGTTGAGTTTCAGGTTTGTTTTTATTTTGGGGGTTTTTTTGAGACAGAGTCTCACTCTGTTGCCCAGGCTAGAGTGCAGTGGTGCAATCTCAGCTCACTGCAACCACCGCCTCCCAGGTTCAAGCTATTCTCCTGCCTCAGCCTCCTTAGTAGCTGGGGCTACAGGTGCATGCCACCATATCCAGTTAATTTTTGCATTTTTAGTAGAGATGAGGTTTCACCATGTTGCCTAGGCTGGTCTCAAACCCCTGACCTCAAGTGATCTACCTGCCTCAGCCTCCCAAAGTACTGGAATTACAGGCATAAGCCACTGCACCTGGCCTTGAGTTTCAGTTTTAAAGTTAGCTAAGAATAGTGTGTTCATAAGAAATATGTTCAAAGTAAGTGTTCATAAGAGATATGTTCAAAAAGTTCAAAAAAAAACTGAGATTGTTGTAATTAAGAGCTCTTCCAGAAAGTAGATTGCCATTAGATGCAAATTTCCATTCATAAATAACTCAGCTAGAGAACTGAGAAATTTAGTTTTGAGTCATTCCCTTAGAATTATAAATACAAGGAAGAAGTGAAGAAAAAGAGAAGTAACCTTGAAATAAAGAGCACTAGTACCTAGAGGTTTTATATCTTTGTGATGCCCAACATGACCATAATTTCTTTTTTTTTTTTTTTTTTTTTTAAGATGGAGTCTGGCTCTGTCACCCAGGCTGGAGTGCACTGGTGCAATCTCGACTCGCTGCAACCTCTACCTCTTGAGTTCAAGCAATTCTTCCGCCTCAGCCTCCCATGTAGCTGGGACTACAGGTGTATGCCACCATGCCCAGCTAAATTTTTGTATTCCTAGCAGAGACAGGGTTTTACCATGTTGGTCAGACTGGTCTCAGACTCCTGACCTCCAGTGATCCACCTGCCTTGACCTCCCTAATTGCTGGTATTACAGGCATGAGCCACCAAGCCCAGTCAATGACCATAATTTCTATTTCTACTATAGCTACCACAAATAAAAGAAGTAGTATTATTAAGAGAAGCTGGGTGCAGTGGCTTATGCTTGTAATCTCAGCACTTTGGGAGGCTGAGGTGGAAGGAATGGTTGAGCCCAGGAGTTTGAGACCAGCTTGGGAAACATAGGGAGACCCTGCCTCTATAAAAATTTTAAAAAAATTAGTCAGGTGTTATGTCATGCACCTGTGGTCCCAGCTACTTGGGCAGCTGAGAAAGGAGGATTACTTGGGCCTGGGAGGTTGAGGCTGCTGTGAGCCATGATTGCACCACTGCACTCCAGCCTGGGTGACAGAGAAAGACCCTCTCTCAAAAAAAAATCAAATAAAATAATAAAAAAGAAAAATAGAAAAAGAAATGTGTATTTCTAGTCCTTACAATTTTCTTTGTTGTTGTTGTTATTGTTGCTTCGACTTAGGATTTCACTCTGTCACTCAAGTCGTAGTGCAGTGGTGCCATCACAGTTCACTGCAGCCTCGACCGCCACAGGCTCAAGTGATCCTCCTATCAGACTCCCGAGTAGCTGGGGGACTACAGGCGTGCACCACCATGCCCAGCTATTTTTTTTTTGTACTCTGTAGAGACAGAGTTTTGCCCTGTTGTCCAGGCTGGTCTTGAACTCCTGAGCTCAAGCCGTCTGCCCACCTCAGCCTCCCAAAGTGCTGGGATTACAGATGTGAGCCACCTTGCCCAGCCTAGTGCTTATAATTCTCTTCAGGCCACCAAATTAGGTGAGAGTGGTAAGAATACAGGATACCTGAATGTTGCTGAAAGTGAGATAAATCACATCTTAGAGAACATTCAGGGAACATCTGGGAGAAGCCATGAGAACATTCAGCTTTACAAATCATCATTAGTCCTAAATTAATGACAGCAATCTCATTTCAAAGTGAGGATTAGTAATAATGAGCTAACTTTTCTCAGTTTCTCTATTTTCACTAATGGGACAGTGATCACCATGTCACTTAGTCACAGAGGATTACACACCCACGATTCTTCCCTCTGCTTTATCCCGCTTCTTACTGTCACTGCTTATTGCCATTCATTGTCAGCCTTTCTCTTCATTCCCACCCTGAATGAATTTAGGTACTTGGGGTACCTCACGTCTTAGACCACTGAGATAGCCTTCTTTGAACCCACCTTCCAATGCCACATTCACTAATTCATTCAATACATGTTTACATGACTAGACGCTGCAGTAAGAGCTATGAGTACCATGTTATACAAGTAAGACACCCTTCCTGCCCCAGTAGAGCACATGTTCTAGCAAGGGATGCTGGCAAACTAGCTTTATTACATCCTTGTCCTCAAAGACTACAGAATAGTCCCGGCTCTTATTCTATGTTATTAACTGAAGTGTTTCTTCCCATCCACAAATTCATATTTTGAAGTCCTAACCCCCAATGTGACTATATTTGGAGATACAGAGTCTTTAAGGAGGTAATTAAGTTTAAATGAGTTCATAAGGGTGGAACCCTAATCTGACACCACTGACGTCCTCATAGGAAGAGGAAGAGACCCCAGGGAACTCTCTTTCTCTCTTTCTCTCCAAGGACACACGGAGGAAAGGTCATGTGAGGACATGGCAAGAAGGCAGCCATCTGCAAGCCGAGGAGAGAGGCCAGAAGAAACTAATCCTGGCGGCATCTTGATCTTGGACTTCCAGCCTCCAGAACCGTGAGGAAATCAATGTCTGCTGTTTAAGCCGCTGTGGTATTCTGTTACGGCAGCCCGAGTTAATACATCCTGTTACTCTTGTTCACACCAGACTTAGGCACTATTCTCTATTACCAACCCTCACCTCTTGTTAAGTAAACTTCTCCAAAGGCGTATAACTTATATTCTTCTCCTCCTCCTCCTCCTTCTCCTTTTTTTTTGAGACAGGGTCTGGCTCTGTCACCCAGGCTGGAATGCAATTGCATGATCTTGGCTCACTGCTGCCTCAACCTGCCATACTCAAGTGACTCTACCACCTCAGCCTCCCAAGTAGCTGGGACCACAGGTGCAGCCACTACCACGCCCAACTAATTTTTTTTATTTTTTATAGAGGCAGGGTTTCACCCATGTTTCTTAGGCTGGTCTCGAGCTCCTGGGCTTAAGCAATCCTTCATCTCAGCCTCCCAAATGTGCTGGGATTCCAGGCATGAGCCACTGTATCAACTTTTTTTTTTTTTTGGTACAGAGTCTCACTCCATAGCCCAGGCTAGAATGCAGTGATTCAATCTCAGCTCCAGCCTTGACTTCCCAGGGGCTCAGGTGATCCTCCTACCTCAGCCTCCCCAGTAGCTAGGACTATAAGTGCACACCACCACACCTGGCTAACTTTTTGTATTTTTTGTAAAGACAGAGTCTCCCTATGTTGCCCAGCCTAGTCTCAAACTCCCAGGTTCAAGTGACCCGCCCTCCTTGGCCTCCCCAAGTGTTGGGATTACAGGTGTGAGCCACTGCATCTGATCAATAGGGAGTGTTCTAATTTTAGCTGTAGACAAAGTACACACTCCCTGCACTTTGGGAAGGTGAGGCAGAAGAACTGCTTGAGACCAGGAGTTTGAGACCAGCCTGGAAAACATAGCAAGACTTCATCTTTTTTTTTTTTTTTTTTGAGACAGAGTCTTGCTGTGTCACCAGGAGCCAGGCTGGAGTGCAGTGGTGCAATCTCAGCTTACTGCAATCTCGTTGTCCTGGGTTCAAGCAATTCTCCTGCCTTAGCCTCCCAAGTAGCCAGGACTACAGGCGCATGCCACCATGCCCAGCTAATTTTTTTTTTTTTTGTATTTTTTAGTAGAGATGGGGTTTCACCATGTTGGCCAGGATGGTCTCGATCTCTTGACCTTGTGATCCACCCGCCTTAGCCTCCCAAAGTGCTGGGATTACAGGCATGAGCCACCGCAGCCAGCAGCAAGACTTCATCTTTACAAAAAATTTTTTAAACTAGCCAGTTGTGGTGGTGCACACCCATAGTCCCAGTTACTCAGGAGGCTACAGCAGGAGGATCACTGGACCCCAGGAGGTCAAGGCGGCAGTGAGCTGTGAAGGCACCACTGCATTCCAGCCTAGGTAAGGCCCTGTCTCTGAAAAATAGGAAAAGGAGGGAAGTGTGAGATATAACGGTAGTGGTCCATAGCAATTCTGAAATGCAACTCAGCGCATACTGGAAGTTCCTTGATTAGGTTTTGATGTATGGAAATAATTTTCTGTGGATCTTGGCTCCACCCTCTGTGCTCCTGGTTCTGCCTTCTGAGTCTCCCTTCCTTTTTCATGAAAGATATAAAGTTGGAAGCTTAGTGGTTTTCTTATGCTGCTTCTGGCTGATAGAATTTTGGAAGTCCAATGCCTTCATTTGCTACTCTCTCTGTCCCTTTCACTCAAAACTGGCAGTGTTTCTTGGCGATACAATTTTCTTGAAAACTTTGTGGGATTTCTGTGAATTTCATTTGAGTTCACTCCATTGGATAAAAGCCACATCCAAAGAACTGATCTAGGTAAGATCTTTTTCTACCTTGGGCTCCTGTTGATTTTGCTGAGGAACAGTGTCCTTAAACTTCCTAGAAGACCTATGGTTTCATTGAAAAGGTCCTTGAGACACATTCTTCATCTCTTTCAAGGGCTTTTTATGTAACTAAATACTGATTCTTTCATCCTTCTGAGATTTTAACAGAAGGCTATATAGTTACACCTCCAACATTTCCTCTACCATCTGCCATTCGCTGTTTTCTTTCTTTCTTTCTTCCTCTTTCTCTTTCTTTCTTCCTCTTTCTCTTTCTCTCTCCCTTTTTTTCTCTCTCCCTTTCTTTCACTCTCCCTTTCTTTCTCTCTCCCTTTCATTCTTTCTTTCTTTCTCTTTCTTCTTTTTTTTTTTTTGAGACAGGGTCTTACTCTGTTGCCCAGGCTGGAGGGCAGCGGCGCAATCATAGCTCCTCATAGTAGTCTCAAACTCCTGGGCTCAAGAGATACCTCCCACCTTAGCCTCCCAAGTAGCTGGGATTACAGATGCTCACTACCACATCCAGCTAATTTTTATTTTTTGTAGACATGAGTCTTGCTATGTTGCCCAGGCTAGTCTCAAACTCCTGGACTCAAGAAATCATCCCATCTCACCCTCCCAAAGTGCATGATTATAGACATGAGCCACCATACCCAGCCTCTCTGCCATTTTTCTTGACAGTGCTTGGAAGCCATTTCTTATTCCAGCATATTTTCCCCTCTGAAGAGACTGAAAATTTTCAAAATCATCAAGTCCTAACTCCTTTTGTTTCATAGTTCTCTCCATTTATTTCTCTCCTCTCACATTTTACTATAAAAATTGAGAAGAAATCCAGTGGGGCCTTCAACACTTTGCTCTGAAATATCCATTCCTATATATCCAAATCCATGACTTACATGTTCTGCTTACCACATAATTGCAGGAGACATTTGACTACATTTTCCGCCATTACATAATGAAGATATATCCCTTCCTCCAGCTTCTAAAAGCATGCTCATTTCCTTTTGAACTTTGGAGTGTTTTATCCACTTTATGTCCATAAAGTCCTTTAAAGTCTTTAAAGTTTCTACTAACACTATGTTCAAGCAATTTGGACTTTATCAAGCTCCTCAAAATTATTCCAGCTTCTTACTATTCCTTGGTTTCAAAGCTACTTCCACATATTTTGGTATTTTTTATAGCATCATGGCATTCCCAGGTACCACAATACCAAATCGGTGCTCCCTCACTATGTAACAATGTTATCACAAATTTAGCAGCTTAAGACAAATACACATTTACTATCTCACAGTTTTTGTGAGTCAGGAATATGGGCACATCTGTGCCTGCTCCTGTGTTTTTGGGTCTCGCAGAAAGTGTCAGCCAGGACTGGGGAGTCATTTGATGACCAACCAGAGAGTGATCTGTTTCCAAAGGCAAGAATGCATGAGGTTGCCAGCGGGATTCCCAGTTCTTTCTGGGTCATCATGCTGAGAGTCTTGCTTCCTTGTTGACTGCTCATAGCTCAGTTCTTGCTACATGGGCCTCTTCTGATGGATATTTACTTCACCAAAGCCAGCAAGGGAAAGAGAAAATAGTCTACTAGCAAGATGGCAGCTACAATTTTATGTAACGTAATGATGGAAGTGACATCCCATCTCCTTTTGCCATATTTTTGGTTACAGCAAGCCACAAGTTCCCCACATGTGCATGGGGACAGGATTACACAGGACATAAATACTAGGAGGTAGGGGTAACCGGCAGGAATCTGAGAATCTTTTTGCCACAAAATACCAACTGATGCATTCAATTAGAGAAACAGCTTTGCACCATGTGTAAATAGCTATTAGTTTTTTTATTCACATTAACATGAATATTAACTATTCTTTCAAATATATTCTGAGCACCTACCATGTGCTAGGCATTAGCCAAGTATAGGATATGGTACAAAGATGAGCAAAACCAAACAGAGTTCCTATTCTCACGAAAATTCTAGTCAAAGGAGAGATAAAATAATCACATGAATAAATGTGAAATTATGATTTTGAAAAATACTCTGAAAGTTTATGGTACTGTGAAAATCCATAACGTGAGGAAATGACCTGATCTCGTGGTTGGGCACAGCTTCTGGGAGAAAATGACATTTCATTTGACATAATTAAAAAATGAACAGGAATAAACTAGAAAAAGCAAGGAAATAAATTCCATCCATTCAGAAGATCAAGTACAAGGGGCAGAACCTATAGAGAGCATCAAATTATTGAGGAATGAAAAGCTGGAGGAAGGAAACCAAGAGGTACCCCTAATTCTGATCACCACTTTGGGGTCTACACCCATATATCCACCTGCTTATTTGATATCTTCATCTAAATATTTTGCACTTCTCAAAATCAATGTGTAGAAAACCAATCTTGGCTTGTAAAATTTAGTTTTTTCCCAGTGTGCCCCACTTCAGTGAATGGCACCATCATCTGTAAACTGGAAGTGAGAAACCTAGGGGTCATTCTTGACAGTTCCCTCTTCTTCACTCCCTCACCAAATACAATGCACTTTCTTACTAGTTACGCAACAGGTCTCTCATAATCCAGACATACTATGTTCTTTCCTGTGCCCAAGCCTCTGCTTTTTCTGGTCCTATTCTTGGAAATTCCTCTCCATCCTCACCCGCCTTCTCTTTTTAGCAATATCCTAATTTATCCTTCAAGACTCAACCTAAACATATTGCATTTAGTGTTCCACTACATCTCTGCATAAACAGTACCTCTCTCCTCAGTGATATAAAATACTTTTCAAATACTTCATCACCCCTGTTACAGGTTGGTTGTCTGGGAAGCAGACTTTCAGACAGATCAGCAATCAGGACATTAGGAAATGCTCTTGGAACCAATGCCAGTGGAAGGAGAAGGAAGTAGGATTGGGCAGAGGGAGAGCTGAGTTGAGATGTACCAAGAGTCCTCAGCGAAGCCCATGGAGTGCTCTGAGCTGGGATGGTCCTTGGGATCTTTCCAAATTTGGTCAAGAACTCCAGGACTTTAAACTCCCCTGCCCAAGATGATCAGTCCATTGGATGTGGGTTATACCTAGAAGGAGGCATGACTTTGGCTGAGTAAGTTTTCCTGAGTAATCTCTCCCAAAGTATGACAGCTTAGGGATGTCTTCCAGATGTTTCCCAGAGTTGAGGAATAAATCCTTCATTCCTGAAATGAAGAGGAATCCAGGAAGTGCACTGCAGCATCCACCATGATTCCCAGGCTCAAATCAATTTACTAGAACCACATTCCCTTGCATTAAGGAAGGCTTCATTGTCCTCACTAGGTATATTTTCGGTGATTTGTTTGTTTTCGAGATTAGATCTCATTGTGTTTGTTGCCTGGGCTATTCACAGTGGCTAGTCATTGGTGCAATCATAGCATTCTATGAACTTGAACTCCTGGACTCAAGCATTCCTCCTGCCTCAACTTCCCAAAGTAGCCTAACTAGGTTTTGAGATTTTTGCTTCCTTAAAGCAGAGAGTTAGGATTTAATGGAAATCTGATCAAGGAATTACTGAATAAATGACCCAAGGAGACTGATTAGCCAAAAACACAAGACCTTACTTGGAAAAACAGAGCAAGCCCAGCACCGGGGCTCATGCCTGTAATCCTAGCACTTTGGGAGGCTGAGGCAGGTGGATCTCTGGAGGCCAGGAGTTCAAGACCAGCCTGGCCAACATGGTGAAACACTGTCTCTACTAAAACTACAAAAATTAGCCGGGCATAGTGGATTATGCCTGTAATTGCAGCTATTCAGGAGGCTGAAGCAGGAGAATCGCTTGAACCCCCAGGAAGCAGAAGTTGCCGTGAGCTGAGATTGTGCCATTGCACTGTAGCCTGGGCAACAGATTGAGATTGTCTCAAAAAAACAAAAACAAAACAAAACAAAAGCTCAGGACAGAGTGCAAATATCCTTTTTTTTTTCCAGACAAGGTCTCACTCTGTCACCCAGCCTGGAGTGCAGTGCCGAGATCTCAGCTCACTGCACCCTCGACTTCCCTAGGCTCAAGTGAACCTCCCATCTCAGTCTCCTGAGTACTGGGATGACAGGAGTGTGCCACCATGCCCAGTTAATTTTTCTACCTTTTAGAAAGACGGGGCTTTGCCATGTTTCCCAGGCTGGTCTTGAACTCCTCTGCTCGAGCAATCTGCCTGCCTTAGCCTCCCAAAGTGCTGGGATTACAAGCTTTGGCCACCACATCCAGCTGTCATTTAATTTTTGTCACTTAAATTACAAAGTATTTTAGTCATACAAAAAGTAGTGATAAGGAGTACCCATGTATTCATAACTCATAACCTAGTTTAAGAAAGAAAACATTATATATTTGTGGTTCCCCTGTATACTTCTCACTCATCCCATTTCTCTCCTACTCTCCCTAGAAATAATCACTATCTCGAATTTGGTGTTCATTATTCCCATGCATGGTTTTATATTCTTACCACATATATATTCCACTGAATGAGTAGACCATAACTTTTATTTCTGTTATCACTTTCATAGCCTCCAGGCGTCCCCTGGTCCCCCGCTCTGATGTTCCCTTGAGCTACAATTGATAAAATCTAGTTTTTAGTACCATGCAGATTCTTAGCTTATCTTCTGATCTCTTAAAGGAAACATCTTGGCCCTTGCAGCAACACATTTACAAAACAGCTTAGGATTCTGAGCATACTTTTGCAGGTAGTTTCATTATTTACTAATTCTTCCTTTAGTCTGAGAATAACCCTTTCCTGACTGTGTCTCCAAATTCTTGGCACACACTCATTCCCTGCTTTACCATAAAATCATTCTCCTAGGTGTGTAACTCTGTGACCCGGTAGTTTATAATGGCAAGAATCTACATTTTCAAGACCCAAGCTATCATTTTGATTTCACCAGCCGTCACATAAGCTACTTCTGCAACCAGAAAGAGGACTCTCACCAGAACCCAACCAGGCTGCCACGTGACTTGGACTACCAACTCCAGAACTCTGAGCAAAAAAAAAACTTCTGTTGTTTACGTCACTCTGTGTGTGGTATTTTGTCATGGCAGCCGTAGCAAACTAATACACACACTAATCCCAATAATTGACCACACAGTATACTGAAAAAGAGGAGTGACTGAGGGTCAAGAGCAGTGAGGGGTCTGAGTTCCTGTTTGGGCTCTGTCACTCAGACTCTAGGGCATAACACTTGACCCTTTGAAGCTCCCTTTTCCTCGTCTATAAAATGAAGGGCATTAAGTAGCACTTCTTCATGTCCCTTAAAATTTCGAAACAAAGTATTTAATTCACAAATGGTGAGCTATGGGTCAGGCAATTCTAATACCATTACTCCATCTCAGGAAGTAATCATGGATATTCACAAAGTTTTAGTTACAAACATGTTCACGACAGAACTACATTTAATGGCAAAAATACAAAAACAAAAATCCTGTCAATAACCTAACTATACAACAATAAAGTATGTTAAATCAGAGACAGACAATATCTCGCCATTATAAATGGTATTTTAAAAGAATATTGTGCAAACCCATTAAAAAATGCTTTTGTTAATAAACAACAAAGATATAGTGTTGAGAAACCTTGTTCTTTAAAATCATAGTTGGCAGAAACTTTGAAATCCTATCAGTGAAAATGGAACATCTCACTCTTATTAGGATCTGAGCTCTGTTAGTCACTTTATTTTTTAATTTTTGGGGGTACGTAGTCGATGTACATATTTATAGGGTACATGAGACATTTTGATGCAGGTATACAATGTATAACAGTCACATCAAGGTAAATGGGGTATCCATCACTTCAAGAACTTATCCTTTGTGTTACAACCCAATTATACTTTTATTTTTATATGTACAATAAATTATTGTTGACTATAGACACTATGTTCTATCAAATACTAGATCTTCAGTCTGTGACTTTTTAAAATCTTTTTTTGAACTGCTTTATTGAAGTATTGAATATACTTCAACACTCTTTAATATTATATAAAGAATTAAACAATACTTTATATATTTGATAAATTTTGAAATATATACCTGTAAAACCATCACCACAATCAAAATAATGCACATATCACTCCCAAGGGTTTCCTGGTAACCCTTGGTAATCCTCCCTCTCTCCCATTTCTCCTTGCTCCCACCACACTCTGCGCCTGTCCCCAGGGAATCACTCATTTGCTGTCACTATAGATTAGTTTGCATTTTCAAGTTTTATGTAAATGGAATCATACACTATGTACTCTTTTTATCTGGCTTCTTTCACTCAGCATAATCCATGTTGGTACATGTCTTCATACTTCATTCCTTTTTATCTCTGGGTGGTATTCCACTGCATGGGTCACTCCCAGAAAAAGCAGTCCTTATTTCCAACCAGGTGCAGAGCTTCAGGTAAAGGGTTTCAGACACAACAGCTTAATATTGTCATTTATAAGGAATTAGGATTCTCACTCTATTTAGGCTAGACTTGAGATTAACTTCCTTACAGACAGCACCACTTCGATTTGAGGTTTTGTGTTTTCCAAGACAAGAATCTTGTTTTGTCACCCAGGCTAGAGTGCAGTGGCACAATCTTGGCTCACTGCAACCTCTACCTTCTGTGATCAAGCAATTTTCATGCCTCAGCCATCTGTGTAGCTGGAATTACAGGAGTGTGCCACCATGCCCAGCTATTTTTTGCATTTTTACGAGAGACAGGGTTTTGCCATGTTGCTCAGTCTGGGCTTGAACTCCTGGCCTCATGTGATTCACCTGTCTTGGCCTTCCACAGTGCTGGAATTACAGGTGTGAGCCACCTTGCTCGGCCTGCTTTTTGCATTTTTACAAGAGACAGAGCTCTGCCATGTTGCCTAGGTTGGTCTCGAACTCCTGGCCTCAGGTGATTCACCTGCCTTAACCTTCCAAAGTGCTGGGATTGTAGGTGTGAGCCTCCATGTTTAGCCTGCTTTGAGTCTTTCAAAGCATTGCTTCATTTAAATTTTACCTAAACTCCATTGTATTGCAAATGAATAAACCTAACATTTTGGGACTACAGGTATGTTTCTCGTGGGCTTTATTACTTGATATACTCAAGGCTACCTCAAGCGAAAAAAGTAAATAGTGTATGACCTCATTTTTGTTTTTAAAGTATTTTTGTTGTTGTTGTTTTCTATTGTTGAGATTAAAGGACAGAAAAAAAGAAAGGCGATTGATTTTACTGAATCAATACTCGATAGGTTGCCAAAGGGACTGGCAAACCCCACTACTATTATTGCAATAGTTTTTATTTTTATTTTGAGGCTCTCCCTCTGTCGCCCAGGCTGGAGTGCAGTGGCACGATCTCGGCGCACTGCAACCTCCGCCTCCCGGGTTCAAGCAATTCTCTTGTCTCAGCCTCCCGAGTAGCTGAGATTACAGGCATGCGCCAGTATGCCCGGCTAACCTTGTATTTTTAGTAGAGATTGGGTTTCTCCATGTTGGTCAGGCTGCTCTCGAACTCCTGACCTCAGGTGATCCGCCCACCTCAGTCTCCCAAAGTGCTGGGATTACAGGCTTGAGCCATTGCACCAGCCACTATTGTAATTGTTTAATTCAGAAATTCACAGATGTTTATCTAGAATGGTCAGAATACTCAGTGGAACTTCTCAGGAAAATCACGACCCTTCACATCTCTGGAACCAAAACACATTTGTAGAATTATACATCTTATTTCACAAATATAAATGGAATTTACAAACTTCTGGAGTTAAAGCAGATCCCAATAACCTTTTCTAAGTTTTTGGCCTCCTAATTTAGTCTTTAAATAATAAATAATTTTATTATTTAGAAAACTCCTTCCACACATTAATCACAATATGCATTACAACACTGTTGCAAGACAGGTCAAAATACATTTTTTGTATTTGGTGCTTATTAATATTACCCTTGTTGTATTCCTTAAGAAAGTCTGTATTTAGTTCACTTAAGTGAACTTGTAGTTCCTTACATGCTAATTATCATTTACAGATAAAATATAGTTTCTTTATAGCAAAATATCGTAAAACTGTAAGGCAGCCTTCAAACATTTTCCTCATAATTAAAATCTGAAAAGGCAATTCGTTTCCTTCTATAGCTGCATCCCAGAGATGGACAACATAGCATATAATAACAGAATTTTTGGAAACTCCTTTTGCAGTGTTGTAGAAAAGCTTAAAACGAACCCAGAAAGCTCCCTCCACACGTAAATACAATCTAATGTGCTTCCTCTGATGCGTTATTAAAGCTACAAATTAGTAGGAAAAGAATAGTGCCGCCCACGGTCTTTCCAACTTTTGAATTCTGGGGACTGAGAAGAGTGAATGAGCCAAACGACGCGAACGCGTCCTCGCCAGCCTGGCAACTGGCAGTGTATTAGTTGCCCTGGGGAGAAACACCCTAGAGAGAAATACCCAATTTGTGAATTAAACCTAGGCCCCGGAAGAAGAATGCCCGGCGTCAGACTCCGCGGAGCTCATTCTGGAAGGATCCGGCGGACCGGTGCTCCCAGGGAGGAAACGCGCTTCCACCTCACCACTCCAGAAAAATGCATGAAGAGCCCTACACCTGCCAGGGAGACTTTGACCTAGACCCGGTGACCCGGTTCTTAGCGCTGCATCCTCCTCCCCGCCCCCGCCTTCCACGAGGCCCCTCCCCTGCACTTAGTCGTTGCGCCACGTCTCCTAGCTCAGCGCCACCAGCTACCCCACGGAGGCGTCCGCCAACTAACCCCTCCCAGCCTCTCGTCGACAGTCACGGGTCCCCGAAGCCGCGTCTTAACCAGGCCGGAACAGACCACCGCCAACCGTCACGGCCTCGCCTTCGCCCCACCCGACCTCGCCCGCTCCCACGTGACGCCCACGCCCCGCCCATCGGCGCCCACGTGACCCACGGTCGGCCCCGCGCGCGGCGTGGGTCGCGGCCCGAGCCGCCATTGTTCCGCCGAGGGAGGACAGTGGGGCCTGGCGCTGGCGCCGAGACGCCGCTTAGCGGCCGCCACTGGAGACACTCCCTCCCGCCTCCCGGGTCTCCTGGCGGCGGCGGAGTGAGGCTGACAGCGGGGAACCTGGGAGACCCCTCTGCCCTTCCCGCGGCGGCAGCGGCCGATCCCCGGCTCCAGCGTGAGGGGCGGCCGCGATGCACTGGGCCTGAGGCTACCCGGCCTGGCCCATCTTCGCTTCCCTTGACTCTTCCACGGCGTCTCCGCGTCCCGGCGTCATCCTGCGAGTCCCTCTGACGGGAAGGAAGATGGCTGCACGGAGCTGGCAGGACGAGCTGGCCCAGCAGGCCGAGGAGGGCTCGGCCCGGCTGCGGGAAATGCTTTCGGTCGGCTTGGGCTTTCTGCGCACCGAGCTGGGCCTCGACCTGGGGCTGGAGCCGAAGCGGTACCCCGGCTGGGTGATCCTGGTGGGCACGGGCGCGCTCGGGCTGCTGCTGCTGTTTCTGCTCGGCTACGGCTGGGCCGCGGCTTGCGCCGGCGCCCGCAAAAAGCGGCGGAGCCCGCCCCGCAAGCGGGAGGAGACGGCGGTCGCGCCGGGCGCAGCCCCTGACGACCTGGCCTTGCTGAAGAATCTCCGGAGCGAGGAACAGAAGAAGAAGAACCGGAAGAAACTGCCGGAGAAGCCCAAAGTGAGTAGGGGATGAGCGGCGGTAGAGAAGGGGCGAAGGGCCGGCGTGGAGACCCTCCAGCTGGGGGGAGGCCGCGCCCAGGCCGGGGAGGGAAAAAGAGTGCTTAGGCGAAAGCCGAGAGGCAGATCTCCCAAAGTGGAGGAGGAGGTGATAGGTGGTCATGGTATTTGGGGAATGGGGGAAACTCAGGAAGTATAGGACGGGTAGGGAAGCCCAGTTTCGAGGAAGGAAGTTACGTCTGGGGGTCCGTTTAGATAGGCGCCCAGAGGTCAGGCCGTCTTTGGGAACCGTGACCGCTGGAAGAGCACAGCACCCTTCCTTGAGGCCCGCAGAGCAGGCTGCATGTGGAGCGTAGTGGAACCTTAAGGTGGCGTTGGGAAGTTGTGGAAAGACTGCGCTCGGAAGACAGATCTATCTCAAGTCACATTGAGACAGTAGCCAGTGGAGGAAATACGGTGACCTAGAAATTCTGGGGCTTACGCGGGATTAAAGGTGTCCAGGTCTAGACGCGCTTCCATTTTAGTTGGGACTGTTCAACGGAAATGGTTGCCCACTCTTCTGGCAGTTGTGGCCAATAGAGGCCGGAACAGGAGCAAGGCAAGAGGGAGTCGGTTACCTAATACGCTTGGAGGTATATGGTCCTATGAGAGAGCTAAGGCGAGTTCAGCGAAGGAGTCTGTTGCACCCTCCGTGGTGTGGTAGGTTTGTGAAATAGAGTAAAAGGGGATGACAGGGCAGAATGGTGAAAGCCGAGAGAGGAATTCAGGCACCGATTTACTGGGCCACGTGTGGAAGTGGCAGAGGGCATCACATCTGTCTTAGACCTTCATGCTTTGCTTTTACATTCTTCATTGCCATTCCCATGGTTCTCCATTACATCTTTCAAAGTTTTAAACATTTTTAAAATATTTTACATTTGAGCAAATTGAGACTATGGAGGGTTTGCAGAGTTAGGAACAGCACCTAACTTATTTTTATATCCACCGAATTAAGCTCTTCACCTTTTCAGTTCAATTGAGTAAGCCAGTACCAAGGCCCTACTATGTGAAATTTGCACTCTGGTGTTTGGAGGGCAGTGCAGAGTATCCACATAGAGTCAATCTTGGAGAGTAGTGTAGGAGACAGATTCATAAATAATTAGAATTTTGCATAGCCTGATAGGTGTTAAAGAGGTTCGAACTGAGTGTTCATGAGGTTTGGAAGGTAGGAGACATTTTATTGGAGGACTTTAGGAAAGTTATTGGAGGAGATGAGATTTGAGTTCAAACTAACAAGAGTTTTGTTGGTAACAAAAAGAAAACTAGATTATAGATGTGACAGGTCACAGTGAGTGCGTTATTAGGCTTGGATAGGCCTTCACGTTTTGCCTGCTGATTAAAAAAATGCAAGATACATACGAAACCTAGAAAAGGCACAACTTTGTCAATGTGAATACTACTACCTTAAGTTAGGAGAAACGAAAATAGAACTGATTTGGAACATATATAATTTAAAAACTTGTGGAGACTCTCAAGAATTAGCAATTATCAAAGTAAAATGGTGAAAATAGAGAATCTTGCTCTAAGGTAAGGAAAGAAGGTGATCTTGGAAAAAAAAAAAAAAAACATATTAAGCGCAAACTCATCTGAATGAAGCACATTGTGAAGATTTCAAAGCCCTATTTGGGACATGTAGAGTTTCAGATAGACTTGAGTTGAGAGAGGCAGGTGCTCCAAGAGCCCATCCGAAGTGCATTATAACACTCAAGTGACTCATCTGAAGGAGTACAGACCCGGGTGAAGAATACAGTACTGTGAAAAATGCTCAGTAGACTAGGATTTACCCCCTCCTTTTTATTCACATTAAGGAAGTGGGGAATAAATAAGTAAACCTAGCATTAGCTTTGAGGAGTGGAGAATGGGAAGACTGGATGGCTGAATGTTAATTGGGTAAGAAATTATCCTTATCTACCAAATACTGAAAATGTATTCGAGAAGTTTAACCAACATTTACAAAACTGTGGCTTTCAAGCTTTTCTGACTGCAACTCACAGTAAGAAACACATTTTACTTTACAGTACGCACATAAAACTGCTGTTTTTTTACTCTTCATGACCCACTAAATTCATTTCACATTTGACTGTGAGGCATGACCCACAGTTAGAAAAACTGAAGCTTTACAGGGCAAAGAAATACAAGCTGCCGTTTATTTAGTACTCATTAGATACCTTTAACCGTGCTAAGGATTTACTTGAAGAAAAGCAAGATACTGTTTACAAATTAAAGGCAGTAAAAAGGAATAAATATTGACATATCTCTCTGTGACAGGGATACAAATGTAAAAGCTCACCTTCTTTCCAGGGAGCTTTTTGTTTCCCTTGTGGAAAAAGATATGCTTTAAAAATTAACAATACAACTTGAATGTGGACCCAGATGGGCATGAAAGGCCTTGTCACAGAAGCTGACTTTGAAAGTTGGTAGGAGTGCTTAGGAATTCGAGAATGACCTGGGCAGGGCAGTATAGTGAGACCTCATCTCTACAAAAAGATTTTAAAAATTAGTCCAGTGTGGTGGTGTGCACCTGTAGTCCCAGCTATTTGGGAGGCTGAGGTGGGAGGATCTTTGAGCCAGGAGGGGGAGGCTGCAGTGAACCAATTCGAGGCCCTGTCTAAAAAAGGGGCTGAAGGGAGGGCAGTAAGAGCAAAATAATGTGAGAGGCCTGAGAAACAGCAAAGGCCCAGTACTGAAAGAAGGCAACTCTGTCAGCCTGGCAAGAATGGGAAACACTAAACTTGAGTAAGGCATTTCACCTTGCTCTGTTTGGTGTATCTTGTTTGCAAATTGAAAATCTCAGTTGAGTTAAAACACTGCAGGATTCTTCAAAGTGTTATCCCTGGCTACTTGGAACAGAGCCACTTTGAATGCTTGTGGAAGTGCTTGGGCCAGGTGCAGTGGCTTATGCCTATAATCCCAGCATTGGGGGAGACACTGGTGGGAGGATCACTTGAGCCCTGGACCTTGAGGCTGCAGTGAGCTATGATCATGTCACAGCTCTCCAGCCTAAACAACACAGCAAGACTTGGTCTTTTTTTTTTTCCTGAAACTGGGTTTTGCTCTTGTTGCCCAGGCTGGAGTGCAATGGCACGATCTTGGTTCACCACAACCTCTGCCTCCTGGGTTCAAGTGATTCTCCTGTATCAGCCTCCTGAGTAGCTGGGATTACAGGCATGCACCGCCACGCCCAGCTAATTTTTGTATTCTTAGTAGAGATGGGGTTTCTCCGTGTTGGTCAGGCTGGTCTCAAACTCCCGACCTCATGTGATCCCGCCCACCTCGGCCTCTCAAAGTGCTGGGATTACAGGCATGAGCCACTGTACCCAGCTGATTGTCTCTTAAAAGAAAAAAAAAAAAGATGCTTGTAGATTCCTGATCTCTGATCTTTTCATTTCGTCGTTTCTAGCTTTCTCTTAAATGATTCCAAATTTTGTAGCTCCCGTTTTCAAAATTTTCAGTGGCTAAATCTGTATTTACTAACCTGTTTATAAGGAGTTTCTGCAATTCCATTATCAATTTGTTTTTTATCCCCTAATAAAATCATGCCATAGGTCTTCTAGGGCATGAATTACAGTTTGTTCCCTAATTAAAAGTGAGTGGGTCACTTTTTACTGGGAGTTCTTGGCATTTTTTTCCCTTCCCCTCACACCTCTGTTCTTGACATTTTTGAAAATTATTATCTTATATGTATTTTTCATGACACCTACCTCAAAGTCTGTATTAAATGGGCACTCTTACTATTTCATTTGATTTTTAATCTGAGTAATGATTTAAATTGCAGTGTGCAAAAACTGGTCTGTATCAATTGGCTTTGAATGTCAACTGGAACCACATAATCAGGATCAATTTCAAAGAAAATTGTCTCTTTTTTTTTTTTTTTTTTTTTTTTTGAGATAATCTTGCTCTATTGCCCCTGATGGAGTACAGTCACAATTATAGCTCATAGCTCACTGCAGCCTCAAACTCCTGGCCTCAAGCCATCCTCCCACCTTGGCCTCCCAAAATGTTGGGATTACAAACATGAACTCGCCCAGCTCAAAAATTTATTTTAGTGTACAGGTCATTTGCATGTTAATGTAGGAATGTTCATAGAGATTTGCTATAGTATAATTGCCATATCTCTGAGTTCAATGAATAAAATAATAGTGTTTCATTTTGTTTGTTGCCAGATAGCATTGCACAGTGCTTGGTACTCAAAAAAATAATTGTTGAATGCGTAATATAGTAAGATTTCCAGTGAAAGTATTTATACAGCTTACTCCTATTATTCATGCCGGGTAAATATCCATGTGAGCCCTCTTTTTCTCTTTGTAGTGGAAAATGACTGTTTGCCTCATCTGGCTATAATTTTGTGAGGTGAAGGACTGCCTGCATGATGGTGACCCCATAAGATTATTATATTGTATTTTTACTATACCTTTTCTTTGTTTAGATACAAAATACCACTGTGTTACAATTGCCCACAGTATTCAGTACAGCAACGTGCTGTACAGGTTTGTAGCCTAGGTTTGTGTCAGTATACTGTGTGATGTTTGCACAAAGATATATTTTTCAGGATATATTCTTGTCATTAAGCAATGTGTGACTGACTGTATTCTAATGGTGTGCAGTATCTTTTGTAGTCATTACTTCTGTTCCAGTTTCACTGCCACTGCCCTACTTTAGGGCTTTATTATCTTTTGCTTAGACTATTCTAACATCATCCTAACTGGTTTTCCTGCTTTCAGTTTCTTTTTTGCCAATCTTTTCTACCCACTCATGCGAGTTGAGTCTTTTGAAGCCCAACCCTGATCATGTGACTTTGATGTCCACATCTCTTTAGTAGTTTCCCCATCACCTGTTGAATAAAATCCAAAATTCATGATTTGGCACTTAAGTCTCTTCATGATCTAACCCTACCTTTGACTTGTCTCTCACTATTACTCCTAAGACAAGAAATAATTCTGCTTGGCTAGATTTCTCTGTCTCTTTATTTATTATTATTTTCATCTTTGTTGTTTTTGGAGACAGTCTCACTTTGTCACCCAGGCTGGAGTGCAGTGGTGTGAACACAGCTTACTGCAGCCTCCACTTCCTGCACTTAAGCAATCCTCCTGCCTCAGCCCCTCAAGTAGCTGGCACTACAGGTGCACGATACCACACCTGGTTATTTTTGTATTTTTTGTAGAGATAGAGTTTCACCATGTTGCACAGGCATGTGCTCAAACTCCTGAGCTCAGACAATCCACCTGCCTCAGCCTCCCAGAGTGCTGGGATTACAGGCGTGAGTTTCCATGCCCAGCCATTATTTTTATCTATTAAAATTCCCTTCTTTCTCTCTACCAATTTATTTTTTTATTTTTATTTTTAAATTTCTTTTTGAGACAGGGTCTGGCTGTGTCAACCAGGCTGGAGTGCAGTGGTGTGATCTTGGCTCACTGCAGCCTCAACCTCCCAGGCTCAAGTGACTCTCCCACCTCAGCCTTCTGAGTAACTGGGTCTATAGGCGAACACCATGATGCCCAGCTAAGTTTTGTATTTTTTGTAGAAGTGGTGTTTTGCCATGTTGCCTAGACTAGCCTTGAACTGCTGAGCTCAAGTAGTCCACCTGCCTAGGCTTCCCAAAGTGCCGGGATTACAAGCATTAGCCACTGTGCCCAGCCTCTCCCTACCAGTTTCCTTCTGTTCTTCAAGGCCCAGCTGCAGTTGTGCTTCAACCGTAAAGCATTCCCTAGCTCCTCAGCTAGAGTTATATACTGTAACACCTAGCGTGATGTTTCGTGTTTAATGGAAACTATGCAATTGCCTTTTTTTTTTTTTTGAGATAAAGTCTCTCTCTTGTCCCCCAGGCTGGAGTGCAATGGCACAATCTCCGCTCACTGTAACCTCCACCTCCTAGGTTCAAACGATTCTCTTGCCTCAGCCTCCCGAGTAGCTGGGACTACAGGTGCCTGCCACCACACGCAGCTAATTTTTGTCTTTTTAGTAGAGACGGGATTTCACCACATTGGCCAGGCTGGTCTCAAACTCCTGACCTCAGGTGTGAACCACCGTGCCTGGTCATATTTTTTTATTTTTATTTTTTTTTATTTTTATTTTTTTAGAGATGGGGTTTCACCTTGTTGGTCAGGCTGATTTCAAACCCCTGACCTCAGGCGATCCACCCGCCTCAGCCTCCCAAAGTGCTAGAATTACAGGCGTGAGCCACTGCACTCGGCCTTTATTTATTTTTTGAGTCAGGTTCTCACTCAGTCATCCAGGCTGGAGTGCAGTGGAGTGATGTTGGCTCACTGCAACCCCTGCCTCCCAGGCTCCAGCAATCCTCCCACCTCAGCCTCCTGAGTAGCTGGGACCACAGGCACACATCACACCTCGCTATGCCATATTTTTAGATTGGAATGTTCTAGTATCACCATTTCATGTGGTTCTGTCTAATCATTCAGCAAGTATCTGAGTGTCTGCCCATTATATTAGGAGCACAGAACTTATTACTAGTGGTCACACACATAGAAGGTACATTGTAAATAGTACTGGAACAGAACAGTGTAGTTGATTCTCTTTATCTGCAGAAGTTCTATGAAGTTCCCACTGAATTAGCCAGTACTAAACTAGTGCTCCTAGGGAAAATGCAAAGTTTGGTCCAAGCCTCTGGTCACAATATTTTCACCAGTACAGTATACAGTACATAGTCTTGTTTTATGTCTGTTTCTGTTTAAAGACATTTAATATAGTCGATTCATTAACACTGAACTTATGCCTGAACAAAGCTTATCTAATGCATTATTTTCTTTGTAAGGTATATCACAGCCTTCTTACACTTTAGGAGTGCTAAGCAGCACTTCAGCACTACCTTTGGGGACCATTTTAAACAGCAAAATCACCAACAAAAAAAGCACCTCAAAAATGCAAAATATGTGACACTAAATAGTCCTCAGAAAGGACACTTAGAGTGACAAGAGCTGAAATAAGAAGGTGGAGTATTGCCTTGACCTCAGCTGGGACTTTGTAGCTCTGTGCATGTGCATGTCCACAGATGACCATGAAAGCACCTCAAGTATTGATTTTAGAGTGAAAATAAATTTAATTTTAAATAAATTTTAGTGAATAGGTAAATTCACTAATACAGAATCCATTAATAATGGGGAACAACTGTATATTAGTCCCTGTCTGTATCTATACTGTTCTGTCATCTTCAGTACCTCATGTCTAGATGGATATTTGATTTCTCTGATTGGGAGTCTGATATTTATTTTGAACATTTAAAAATTATCTCAAACTTAGCCGGGCGCGGTGGCTCACGCCTGTAATCCCAGCACTTTGGGAGGCTGAGGCGGGTGGATCACGAGGTCAAGAGATCAAGACCATCCTGGTCAACATGGTGAAACCCCGTCTCTACTAAAAATACAAAAAATTAGTTGGGCATGGTGGTGCGTGCCTGTAGTCCCGGCTGAGGCAAGAGAATTGCCTGAACCCAGGAGGCGGAGGTTGCGGTGAGCCAAGATCGTGCCATTGCACTCCAGCCTGGGTAACAAGAGCGAAACTCCGTCTCAAAAAAAAAAAAAATTATCTCAAACTTTTAACATCTCCAAAACAGAACCTGTTATTTCTTGCCTTCTCCCAGTCTTTCCCTTTTCTGTAAGTGGCAAATTACTCTACCATTCAGTTATTTAAGCCAAAAATAGGAGAATCATCGTTGATTCTAATCTTTCCTCTTGCCTCCTCATATCTTCCTCATCTTATATCTAACCCATCAGCAAAGTACCATCAATTTTATCTCCAAAATATATATTCAATCTGACTACTTTTTCTAGCGTCACCTTAGCTCCCCTAACCTGCAGCAGTAGCCTTCCTTTTATTGCCTCCAGTCCCTTCTCAGTGTGCTAGTAATGAGTTTTTTCAAAGCAAATCACTATGCTGTCTAAAACCAACACTTCAGTAGCTTTTGCATTTAAAATCTAAATCTCTTTCTGTGGCCTGTATGGCCCCAAACCTGCTTTTCTTTGTAAGCTGAATTTGAGTTAGTTTCTCCTCATTTGCTACCGTCAACTACACTGATCTTTTTTCAGTTCTTCAAACTCTTTCACAACCCAGTGCCTTTACATGAGCTATTATTAACACTTCTGGAACAATCTTTCCCGCACTGTTCTCATCAGCCTTTAGTTTTCACCTTAAAAGTCGCCTTCCCTGAAAATCCTTTCCTGATCACCCTATTTGAAATAGACATCCCTTTCTATTTTGTCTCAGCTCCTTAGATGTTTTCTTCATAGTAGTTATCACAGCTTGTATATTATTTGTTTGCTTATCCCTTTACTTTTTTGGATTCTTTCCCTCCCCAGATTGTAAACCAGTGGCAAACTGCCTGGCGCATTAGTGCCTTTGGTAATTATTTGTTGAGCTAAATGCTGAATGAAGTGGCTAAAATAACATCTCACAGTTAATTGGGTAATCTGTTATTGAGCTAAATAAATTTGTCTCAATATATTCCCAATAGAATTGTGTTTTTTATATAGGTAATGGTTTTGCTGGTAATATTAAGAGCAAATTATATCACTTGCCACCTAGAGTTTTGTTTTTACCTTTAAGTCACTCTTTGTCAATTTTAATTCTTAAAATAATAATCGGGCAGGCGAAATGGCTCACGCCTGTAATTCTAGCACTTTGGGAGGCCAAGGCGGGTGGATCACAAGGTCAAGAGATAGAAACCATCCTGGCCAACATGGTGAAACACTGTCTCTACTAGAAATACAATAATTAGCTGGGTGTGGTGGCACACACCTGTAGGCTGAGGCAGGAGAATTGCTTGAACATGGGAGGTAGAGGTTGCAGTGAGCCAAGATCGTACCACTGACTGCGCTTCATCGTTGCAACACAGCAAGACTCTGTCTCAAAGAAAAAAAAAAGAACAATTATTTGCTCAAAATATTCCAAATTCCAAATGGCAGGTAAACAAATATTTGTGATTTTATAGAATAGGAATCTTGAGATTCAGAAAAATTAAGTGACGTATTTACTGTCATGGAGCAAAGGAATTTCAAAGGCAAAACAATATCCTAATTTCTAATCTGAGAACTCTAGTTTCGATGGCATGTTCCAGGATATTAAATTGCATTCAGAGAACAAATTCGATATTTCCAGTGAGTTTTAGCTTTATTGCTTTTAATAATTAAGAGTCATAAGTTTCTGCTGAAAATTATAATGACCTTACAAAAGCTCCAGAATTTTGGCTCCATTTGTTTGGTTATGGAACAGGATTTTTTAAATCTTTTCATTTTATTCTGCCAGAGGCCTAGCATAAAAGACTTTTAATAGTTCTGACAGAAAAGACCTTGAGTAGTTGTGCCCATCTTAGATACCAAGAACAACAGTAAACCCTATAAACTTTCATTTTTGTTGTGCTTTGGCATTATTGATTAGGGTACTGTTTCAAATTGCTCTAAAATCCCTGAGAGTATTTTTAAATTATTATTCAAGCATAATTCAAGCAATTAGTATTCAAGCAAAAAAAGAGATTTAAGTAAGGAATTGGTGTTATTTGGTCAGTTTTAAAATGCACTTTGTTTTCTCTCCAGCTATGCTAGTAGTTTTCAAACTGTTCTATAGAATGCCAGGCTTCCCAGAAGGCATCTATCAGCGTGTCTTAGATATCTTTCTTCTGTCAAAGAAAGAATTACACAGATGTGTATTTGCTGTATCACTTGTAGTCTTTATCATACCCATCAGATGTAAAATATTGAGAACCAGTGCTTATATTTATTTTTTCAGAAATCATCTTTGGCATAACTTGGCCATGTGACAGTTATCATCATCTCCCTATCTCATAAAGGTAACCTGAGCAGCCCTGCTGCAGTAGACAGTTTGGAATCCTGAGTTGAATTTTTGGCTGTTTAGAAAGTACGAGGATCCTTACCACTAAAGGAAATATCTCAGTATATACTAACGTTTTGCAAATTTGAACCATAGGTTATGTGTGTAATATTGTTCTCTCAGTTATTAAGAGTTTGAAATTGGAGTTAAGCTGTGTCTAAAGCTGTGGTTTATATGTATGTTTAGCTTGTGTAGTTCATATGTGCATAACATTTGGCAGGGGAAAAAGTTTGCAGTTTCAAACTGTCAAGAAATTGGTCTATGTTGAATTTCTTCTAAGAACATTTCACAACTAAACCAAACGTACCAAAACTAGGTCTTGTCCATTAAATGAGATAATGCATGTAATATATCTAGGAAGTACTTGGAAATTATTATCGTTAGACCATCTTATAGTCTAACCTATCAGCTGCAGTGATGCTTCTTCTGAATTTCCTAATTTCTTGCCTTTTATCTTTTTTTTTATTAATTATACTATAAGTTCTGGCATACATATGCAGAACGTGCAGGGTTGTTACATGGGTATACATGTGCCATGGTGGTTTGTTGCACCCATCAACCTGTCATCTAGGTTTTAAATACCTAATGCATACCCCGCATGCATTAGGTATTTGTCCTAATGCTGTCTTGCCTTTTATCTTTTTTATGATGAGGATAATATACAGGCGTGCTGGGCTCACGCCTGTAATCCCAGCACTTTGGGAGGCCAAGGCGGGTGGATCACAAGATCAAGAGATAGAGACCATCCTGGCCAACATGGTGAAACCCTGTCTCTACTAAAAATTCTAAGAACATTTCACAACTAAAGCAGACTTACCAAAACTAGGTCTTGTCCATTAAATGAGATAGTACATGTAATGTATCTAGGAAGTACTTGGAAATTATTATTGTTAGACTGTCTTATAGTCTAACCTATCAGCTACTATGATGCTACTTCTGAATTTCCTAATTTCTTGCCTTTTATCTTTTTTGTTTTTCAGTTTTTAGAATTATATGTTATCTACTAAGACTGTGTGTGTGTATATATATATATATGTACACACACACCATCCCTCCTATATGCTCAGTATAACTTTTAGCTAATAAAATTGAGATTCTGGCCAGGCACGGTGGCTCACACAGGTAATCTCAGCACTTTAGGAGGCCAAGGCAGGTGGATTGCTTGAGCTCAGGAGTTTGAGACTAACTGGGCAACATGGCAAAACCCTGTCTCTACAAACAATTAGCTGGGCATGGTGATGTGCGCCTATAGTCCCAGCTACTTCGGAGGCTGAGGTAGGAAGATTACTTGAGCCTGGGAGGAGGAAGTTGCAGTGAGCCAAACCGAGATCATGCACCACCGTACTCTAGCGTAGGCAATGGAGCCAGACCCTGTCGCAAAAGAAAAAAAAAAAGATTCCAGCGTTTGTCCAGGGTGAAACACATTTGGGATCTCAATGCTGGTCTCTCAGCTTGCTTTCAAAACCCGTACTCTTGAGAGTGTGAGGTATGTGTTATTGTATACCTGTCTTCCTTTACTAGGTTCTAAGCTTCTTGTGGGCAGGCACTGAGCCTTACTTATCTTTGTTTCAAGGTGTTAAGGGTTGTGCATGTCACTCTAAGTGAATATTGTGTAATTTTCTTAGAAAACAGCAATTTTTTAAAAAGAAAGAGCATTACAATGCTGCCTCTAGAACAAGCCTGGACTATTTTTTAGCCTCTGAAAGGATATATTTGCTGATTATTTTTAATCCATTAACTTCCCAAAACAATTTGCATCTGGAGCATTGGACCTGGTAGATACATGTCCAGGCCCTTTTGACCACCAGGAGTTAACATTTATCTGAGCTTGCTAATATAAAAAATGACCCAAATGCTTGAACGTGGGAATAAAGGGTATAGGCCGTCATAGCTTTGGAGAGGAAAGGATATTAGAAGGGAAGATGGGCCAGGTGTGGTGCCTTATACTTGTAATCCCAGCACTTTGGGAGGCCAAAGTAGGAAGATCGCTTGAGCCCAGAAGTTCAAGACCAGCCTCGGCAATATAGTGAGACCCCCATCTCTACCAAAAGTTTAAGAAAAAATTTAAAAAGAAGGGAAAAACTGTTTCTGGAGCAAGTATGCTTTCACATGCTCTGTCATTTGCTGTAATTCTAACAAGAAATTTGTAAGACAAAATACCTATTTTTCTCACATTTACAAATGATAAAATCAAGGATTAAGTAGAGGAAAATGCTTAAAATCACAGCGATTAAATATGGAAGCCCATGGTCTTCTCATATTCCGTTTTTGAGGGCTGGTTGGTATCCTGCCCTTCTAGTTTCTAAACCTGAGAAGTTTCTAGGTAATTTGAATCATGATCTTTACGTGTGGGGGCTAGAAATACATTTACATAACTAAATGAAAATAGGGTTCTAAGTGATCTCATTTTAGAAGTTAGTATTAAACTTTATATATGCTTACCTCTTGCAAGTTGGAGTCAGTTTTAACAAGTAAAGAGTGCTCAAATGAAGTCTGTTATTAAGCATACTTCTTATTGTGAACTTTAAAACTCCTTGAGGCAGAAACTCCTTTCACATGTCCTTGTTCCTACAGCCCTTAGCCTAATGGCTGGTACTTGAGTACTTAAACATTTATGGAATTGAGGCCAGGTGTGGTGGCTCACACCTGTAATCCCAGCACTTTGGGAGGCTGAGGCAAGCAGGTTACTTGAGGCCAGGAGTTCCAAACCAGCCTAGGCAGCATGACGGAACCCCGTCTCTATTAAAAATACAAAAATTAGCCGAGCATGATGACATGCGCCTAACGCTGAGACACAGGAACCACTTGAACCCAGGAGGTGGAGACTGCAGTAAGCCAAGGTCATGCCACTAGACCCCCGTCTCAAAAAAAAAAAAGAAAAAAGATTATGGAATTGTGCGAAATTAATAAATTGAGATTGACTAGCTTGAACAATTTTATTTTCTTGAAATCAAGAATCATGAAATAAGCTCCTTCTCTTCTGCTGTGTGCCCCCCTCTTCCATTCTGTTTTCCCTGATATTTATAGATATCTTCATTCTGGTTTACTACCACCCCTGCCAGTGCATATACACAAACTGTTCTTTCCTGCATGCATTTTAAACAAAGAAAGATCCAGGTGTTGGGGGGGAGGGTATGGAAGAAAATTATAATAATAAGGTAAACATGGTGATGTCTACAAGGAGTTTATCCATCTAAATAAAATTATTATATCATTTTTCTGTTACTAGTTGATTTTTATCAAATTTGAAAGTCATCTTTGGTCTAACTTAAAATACATATTGTAAGCTATATATGAAATTAACTTTGATTGGCCCTGGTGAGGAAGACCTTAAAGTTCTCGAAGGAATTTTAAACTGGGGTGCAATGAGAGGCCCATGTACTTGCTAATCTGTAGAAATCCACTATATATATTAAAGTTCCATGACCAAAGAAAAATACTTTTTTTCCCTTTTTTTTGAGACAGGGTCTCACTTTGTTGCCCAGGCTACAGTGCGGTGGTGTAATCACAGCTCACTGCAGCCTTGACGTTCGAGGCTGAAGTGATCCTACCATCTCAGTCCCCTGAGTAGCTGGGACTATAGAGGCGTGCCACCACACACAGCTAATTTTTTAAATTATTTTTTGTAGAGACAGGGCCTCTCTGTGTTACCCAGGCCGGCCTTGAACTTCTGAGCTCTTGTTGATCCTCTTGCCTTGACTTCCCAAAGTGCTGAAATTACAGCCATGAGCCACTGTGCCTGACCAACAATACTTTTATATAAAATCCATATTGATAATAATAAGGGTAGACACATTAGATTTGAAGTTTTGGCTTGTTAGTTACTTTTCATGTAAGCATATCTATATAATATGCTCCCATTTAGGGATTTGCTAATTTAAATCTGATTAGCGATTTTCCAGGGCAAGGCCTTCTTGACTAGCTATTGGCGGAATTAGAAGGACACATTGGTTCTGCCGTATAAAGGAGAGCCACCTTAGTGCATTCCTTTTTCTTGCAACCCAAAAATTATATTGACTTTACTTTTGGGATAGGAGGCTTATTGTTTCATGGTATCAGGCATGTGTGGGAAGTTGCCGATTACTTCTGGAATCCCAGTAGTGATGAGAGCTATATAAATCCCAGGAGTTTAATGGAAAATTGGGAGATCTACACAGGTCAGAGAGAACAGCTGCTGTTAGAGCTATTACATAGTTTGATGTTGCAAAGAAGGATCTAAAATTGGCACTATAGATAGGAGCATGTGCGCACCTTTGACTTGCTGATCATTTCAGAGCCTCTGAAAGTAGAAACCGAGTGTTCCTGAATCTATGGGAATGCAGTTGGTCACTGATGAAGGACTTCAGACTTTGTATTGTTTAAAGATTAGAATGTTTCATGTTTCATTTGGGAGGCTACATCAATATCTTTTGCAATTGGTCTCAAATAAAAGGCATTGAACTTGGTGAGTTTTTAAGACAGTTTTTGATCACGATTTCTAATTTTCTTAGTATTTAGTAAATGAATCCAAGTGACTCAGTGTCATTTAAATGAGTAAAATAAGGTGGTACAGGGTGGTGTATAAGTGATTATGATGGAGAGTTTCCTGAAGGGAATTACCTAGATGTAGGATCCAAAAGGGGATTAATTAAATGAAGTTTAGCAGATCTAAGTTCTGTGTGTTGCCAGTTGAAGAGATGGGAGATTGTGGAATTGAAGCTGCAAGATCATTCCGTTGGTGTAAGCCTTACGTAGAAAGGCATGGCCACAGGAAAATCAGAAAAGGTAAGTTTGGCCAGAGAAGATGGTGATATGAACTAAAAGTAGCATATGAGAAGTAAGATGATATTAGAAAGTAAAATTAAATGAAGCTTTGTAGTCCTAATGTAGATATGGCCCCAAGTTCACATTCCATTCTGAGGTTTCTTACCTTTACTCACATACTACCTCCCTCTTCCTTCCCTTGCCCATTATGCGTAAATACATAGAAGAGAGATTAGAAGAGGCAACATTAGAAGTGGCGAGACGGCACAGAAGAAAAAAAAACACATCAAGAGTAAGGAAACCTGGTTTTAGCATCAGCTGTCTGACTTTAACACGTTGCTTAAGACCCAGCAGATTAAATTTGGATTAATTAGGAATTTAACCAGCTAAATAAACAGCTTTTGTTTTGATTTTCTGCCACAAATCTTTGTAAAGCCTACAAACTGGATTTGAGAATATAAATGGTCTCTTTTTCCAATTTTGTATCCCTGATCATTGTTAACAAATGCATGTTGTCACATTATAGAAACTTAGAACATTTTGTGTTGTTTTCTTGAGTATAGCTCTGCTGTAATGAGTAGGTAGCTGGTAAAAGTGTGTTCTACAAGAACTGAAAATAAAGCTATTGAAACTAGTGTATTGATTTACTAACATATTGAATTTGAGGGGAATGCACAAGTGAAAAAATGTTGTAGGATCCAGAAAGAGGGTTAGAGTACAGATACCTAGGTCCCATTCTACAGACTTCTCAGTCTGGTGATAGAGCTCAGAAATTATTATTTAAAAAGTAAAAGAGGCTGGGTGCAGTGGCTCACACCTGTAATTCCAGAACTTTGGGAGGCTGAGATGGGTGGATCACCTGAGGTCAGGAGTTGAAGACCAGCCTGACCAACATGGTAAAACCCCGTCTCTACTAAAAATACAAAAATTAGCCAGGCGTGGTGGCACACACCTGTAATCCCAGGTACTCGGGAGTCTGAGGCAGGAGAATTGCTTGAACCTGGAAGGCAGAGGTTGTGATGAGCCAAGATTGCCCCATTGCACTCTAGCCTAGGCAACAAGAGTGAAACTCCATCTCAAAAAAAAAAAAAAAAAAAAAAAAGTATGATTCTGGCTAAAAGCCAGATTTGGGAATCACAGACTTGAGTCTACTCATGGCACCTCTAACTACTGTCTGTCATCTTATTTTAGAAATGTTAGGAAAGCTTCTGTAGCCTTTTTTAGGCTGTGGCAATGGGTTGGAAAGCTTCTTATTCCCAGAACAGCAGAGCCATGAAATTACAGAATTAGAGATTCCATTAGAGATTGCCCAACATTCGTTTGTTTATGTATCATCTATGGCTGCTTTTATGCTTCAGTGGAGGAACTATGTAGTTGCAACAAAGACATATGGCCCAATAAAAATAAAAGAACAAAGACATATGGCCCATAAAACCTAAAATAGTTTGTTTTGTTTTGTTTTTGCTGAGGACTGTTGATGGCAATCAATAAAATATTTTTTTTAATTTTATTTTGCCATACAGCCTGACTATGTTTGTAGATAAAATATTTTCCATCTGGCTCTTTACAGAAAGTGTGCTGACTTTTGAGTAGATCATACCTGTCACTTTATAGATGTAGAAATAAGTCTCAGAGACAATGAGTGGAATGTTCCCAGATTACACAGTTAATTGGTGGTCAAATTGTAAATACAGTTTCATTCTCCTTTTAACTGCCTCCACTCCATTATTTTTCTTAGAGGGACTAATACCTGAGTGAGATAAGAAAATTTGTGGTACAGAATTTTATGAGTTCATTGTATAATCTATCAACTCTTACATAACGTTGGTTTACAAAAACCTTTTTAATTTAGGTACAGAGGTAGGATTTGATTGTAGTATATATGGTTTCCTAAGTATAAATCTTTGCCTTGATCTGCCACGCAGTTTGATAATTTGATACTTTTTGTTGCCTGTGCAGCCAAATGGGCGGACTGTTGAAGTGGCTGAGGGTGAAACTGTTCGAACACCTTTAAGTGTAACAGCAAAGCAGCCACCAGAGATTGACAAGAAAAATGAAAAGGTAAGTTTGGGAGCGTATGAAATTGTATCCAAGGCTCTTAATAGAGAGAATGACATGTAAGGATGATGCTTTTCTGTTTCATAAGATTGTATGTATACCCCTCATTTAAAGAAAACTCTGAAAATCTGAATTAGCCATAGTGGATTGGTGGTAAAAGTTTAACTGAGTTGTTTTTGTTTTTTTAAAGGAAGGTTGTATCACCAAATATTTTAAACATTGCTGTGGCAATATTGAATATTATGCCAAAAACAATTCATTCACAACTTGAACATCTTTTGTGTAAGTTTCCAGATATATAACATATGTACCTTTTATTCAAAAATAGAACTGTAGAATTGTGTTACCTTTGTTAATAGGGCACATCTAGCATGAAAACCTTGGCAAAATTGTTCAGTGGTGTTTAGTGTTGAAATAGATTTCTGTTGTGTTGAAGATATAATTGGTAAAAGTCTACTTACTATACATAGGTTAATTAAAATTGTCTACTTACTAGACATAGATTAACTTCATTTAACAAAAGAAAATGTGGGCTGGGTGCTATGGCTCAAGCCTGTAATCCTAGAACTTTGGTAGGCCAAAGTAGGCAGATTGCTTGAGCCCACGAGTTCGAGACCAGCCTGGGCAACATGGAGAAACCTTGTCTCTACAAAAAATACAAATATTAGCCAGGCTTGGTGGTATGTACCTGTAGTCCTAGCTACTCAGGGGGCTGAGGTGGGAAGGATTGGTTTCACTGAGCCAAGATTGTGCTAATCCACTTCAGCCTGGACAACCAAGACCCTGTCTCAAAAAAAAAAAAAAAAAAAAATGCAGATGTGCACTTTCATTTGGATATGCCCTTTTCCAAGTAAGACAGTCTATAATAACACATAAATGGTACATTCCTGGGATTTTATTAATTTTCCAGTTGCTTGGTGTTAGAACGGACTCATTTTTACTTGACTTAATCTAGCTTAGAAATAGGCAAAATAAGAAATTCTTAACAGTGGTTCCTTCAACTGTGAGAAAACACTTTATTCAGTTCCCTTTTGTTCATTGAATTACTCTCCGTTTCCCTCTTTTTTTTTTTTTTTTTAAATGTAGAGACAGATGTCATTATGTTGCCCAGGCTAGTCTTGAACTTCTGAGCACAAGTGATCCTCTCTTGCCTCAGCTTCCCAAAGTGCTGGGGTTACATGCATCAGACACCACGTCCAGTGCCGCCCCCACCCCTTTTTTTAAAATCCTGTTTATGTATGGCCCCTTTTCAAGGGAAAAACAAAAAACCAAAAAACACTGATAGGTAAGTAGTTTCTAGGAACCACAATGCAGCAGCTCTAGCTTCTTGGAATAGTGGTATGAAATGGTTGCTTCTGGCTGGGTACGGTGGCCCATGCCTGTAATCCCACCACTTTGGCAGGCTGAGCTGGATGGATTGAAGTCAGAAGTTCGAGACCAGCCTGGCCAACATGGTGAAACCCCATCTTTACTAAAAATACGAAATTAGTTGGGCATGGTGGTACGCACCCGTAATCCCAGCTACTTGGGAGGCTGAGGCACGAGAATCACTTGAACCTGGAAGGCCAAGGTTGCAGTGAGCCAAGATTGTGCCACTGCACTCCATCCTGGGTGACAGAGCAAGACCCCATCTCAAAATAAAAATAATAGTTATAATAATAATAAAGGCTCTTTGACATCCTTAATACATTTTAAGAAGCTAAAAGAGTATCCTGTAACCCAGAGGTTTGAGAATTGTTTTGGGAGAGATCAAAGTCTAGAAAGTCAAAAACAAAATAATTTTGAGGCAACATACATTTAAACAAGTATAAGCTAGAACAACTCTTAGCAAAATAGAATATCTGCATGCCCAGAGAGTTTATATACATGTGTATTTTCCTTCCATAATACACCTTAGAAAGTATGGTTTAAAACCATAGGTTGGGAAACCATGGCCAAATCTAGTGCTCTGCCTGTTAAAGTTTTATGGAAACACAACCACACTTATTTATCAGTGGCTGCTTTTTACTATAGCGGTGGAGTTGGATAGTTGCAACAGAGAGGGCTTATGATCTGCAAAGCCTATATTTACTATCTGGCTCTTTTTTTCCCTCTTCCTGAACCTATTAAACTCCCACTGTAGCCCTTTGGGGTCTTTAAATGTTTTTTTGTTTTTTTGTTTTTTTTTTTGAGACGGAGTTTCGCTCTTGTTACCCAGGCTGGAGTGCAATGGCGCGATCTCGGCTCACCGCAACCTCCGCCTCCTGGGTTCAGGCAATTCTCCTGCCCCAGCCCCCTGAGTAGCTGGGATTACAGGCACGCGCCACCATGCCCAGCTAATTTTTTGTATTTTTAGTAGAGACGGGGTTTCACCATGTTGACCAGGATGGTCTCGATCTCTTGACCTCGTGATCCACCCGCCTCGGCCTCCCACAGTGCTGGGATTACAGGCTTGAGCCACCGCGCCCGGCCTTTAAATGTTTTATCTGAGTGCTTTGATACGTTCTCTGAGTCTTGGAATATTAACCTTTTGGGTTTTCTTGTGCCACAGAATTTATAGCCTCATGATTCCTTGGGTTCCCACCCAAGGAATTAGTTTTCAAGGTTCCCTTTAAGGTAAACAAAACCATTTTTCTATAAAAGAGAATGCCTTACCAGGAAAATCGTATGCCTATAGACTTTTCTGTCTAAACTGCAAATAGTGGAACAGAGACTAGAACTTCTGCCGCAGTCAATCATTTTTCCACTATACCTTGGTTTTACCACACAGGAAGTGGCAAGAGGGAATTGAAAAACAGTGAAACGGCAAGTTTGGTTTTAAACATACTTAGATTTAGGCAAAGATGATATCTCATACTGGAAATAATTTATTAGTTTGTTGGGAACGCGACAACCATATGTGGGGAAAAGTTCAAAGCTAGATAAAAGGAGTTTTCAAGAGAGGTTTCTTCTAAATGTCTTAAGATTTTGAGTTGATAGCTATGCTGCTTGTGCCGTATACCATGTCTTATAAGCCCACACCACGCATATTTAAATAATTTAGTGACTTAGATGATAGATCATGAATACAAATATAGTAGTTCAGAGGTTTTATTTGAGTGGAGGATGGAATAAGAGGTAGACACAGATGGAATGTAATGCAGTCTAATTTTAAGTTCTGTCATTGGTTACTCATATTAACTGAATACCTTCTATGTGCAAGGTACTGCTATAGGCATTAGTAATACAATAATTGATAAAACAAGAGCCCCTAGTCTCTTGGAACTTCGTCGGGAAAACAGCTAAAAATAGAAGCATATTCTCTACTGTCTGTTGGCAAGTACTATGAAAGAAAACAGGCCAGGCATGGTAGCTCACATCTGTAATCCCAGCACTTCAGGAGGCCAAGAAGGGAGGATCTCTTGAGGCCAGGAGCTCAAGACAAGCCTGAGTCACATAGTGAGACCTCACCTGTATGAAAAAAAAAGTTTAAATTTAGGCTGGGCATGGTGGCTCATACCTGTAATCCCAGCAGGTGGATCAACCTGAGGTCAGGAGTTTGAGACCAGCCTGACCAACATGATGAAACCCCTTCTCTACTGAAAATACAAAAAATTGCTGAGCCTGGTAGCAGGCACCTGTAATCTCAGCTACTCAGGAAGCCAATGTAGAAGAATCGTTTGAACCCAGGAGGCGGAGGTTGCAGTGAGCTGAGATCATGCCATTGCACTCCAGCCTGGGCAAGAAGAGTGAAACTCCATCTCAAAAAAATAAAAAAAATTGGCCAGGTGCGGTGGCTAACACCTGTAATGCCAGCAGTTCGGGAGGCCAAGGCAGGCAGATGGTTTGAGCTCAGGAGTTTGAGACCAGCTTGGGCAACATGGCAGAACCCCATCTCTACAAAAAATATAAAAATTAGCCAGGCATGGTGGTACATACCTGTATTCCCAGATACTTGGGAGGCTAAGGTGTGAGCATCACTTGAGCCCAAGAGGCAGAGGTTGCAGTGAACCAAGATCATACCACTGCACTCCAGCCTGGGCGGCAGAGCAAAGCCCTATCTCAAAAATCAATCAATAAATAAAATTTAAAAAATTAACCGGGCATGGTGGCATGCACCTGTAGTCCCAGCTACTCAGGAGGCTGAGGTGGGAGGATCCCTTGAACCCCAGAATTTGAGACTGTGGCAAGATGTAATCCAGCCACTGCACTCCAGCCTGAATGACAGAGACCCTGTCTCTGAAAAGAACAAAAATGAAAAAATAATTAAACAGGGTAAGGAGATAGAGATAAAGTGCAGTTTGTGGGCACTTCCCTGTACCTGCAATTCTACTCCTACTTCTTCCATTTAGGAAAATAACAATAGTACCAAGTGGAATAACTTTGAATCTCCTTTAAGTTAAACCCCACCAAAAAGGGGGAAATCAATTCCAGAACTTTCTACTTTTAAGGAGATTTGTGACAGTTTTCACACTGTCATCCTGACATTGTATCACAAGGTTACTAAGATATAGAGGACTGCTGGTTTAGGCAAAATAGAGAAATAAAACTTGTATATATATTTGGGACAAGTGAGAAAAATAAGTAGTGCCAAAATGTGAAGCAGTGTAAAATAGGAACTTGCCATATTTGGGCAGAAAGTGGATGAAATTGACTCTAAGCAATTTTAATTTCATCAAGTACATTTAAAAACATTGTTACAATTACAGAAATGAAACAATGTTGACACATGGAAGTAGAAAAAACAAAAATCTCAGAAAATCGGACACTTTTTTCCATGAGTTAGTTAAAAACCTTATAAGTAGTCTGCAGACCAAAGCATCCTAGCAAGAAACTACTCAGCATTTGTGTGTGCATGTGTGTGTGTGCGTGCGTGTGTGTGCGCATGTGCGAGAGAGAGAGATGGGGTCTTGCTCTGTCACCCAGGCTGACTGTACAGTGAAGTATGACTGAAGTTCACTGCAACCTTGATTTCTCGGCTCAACGGATTGTCCCACCTGTTTCCCAAGTAGCTGGGACTACAGGCATGCACCACCACACCTGACTAATTTTTTTATTTTTTGTAGAGATGGGGTCTTACCATGTTGCCCAGGCTGGTCTTGAATACCTGGGCTCAAGTGATCCACCTGCCTCGGCCTCCCAAATTGTTGAGATTACAGGTGTGAGCTGTTGTGCCCAGCCAGCATTCCTTTTTTATTCATGCTCTAGTTCCTTTATCACTTCTTGTATTACCACCAAAGTCTTTAGATGTTTATAGGGCTATAAATATTAAAGATATCAATTTACCAAATCTTTAAGGACCAGTACTTCCAGAATAGAGAATTGATAAATTGAGTAAGAATTATATTTAGGGCCGGGTACAGTGACTCACGCCTGTAATCTCAACACTTTGGGAGGCTGAGGCGGGTGGATCACCTGAGGTCAGGATTTGAGACCAACCTGGCCAACATGGCGAAACCCAGTCTCTACTAAAAATGCAAAAATTAGCCAGGTGTGGTGGCATGCACCTGTAGTTCCAGGTACTCAGGAGGCTGAGGCACAAGAATCGCTTGAACCCAGGAGGTGGGGGTCATAGTGTGCTGAGATCGTCCTCCTGGACTCCAGCCTGGGTGACAGAACAAGAGTCTGTCTCAAAAAAAGAAAAGAATTACATTCAGGCCCAGTCACAGTGGCTCATGCCTGTAATCCCAGCACTTTGGGAGGCTGAGGTGAGCAAATCACTTGAGCTCAGGAATTTGAGAGCAGCCTGGGCAATGTGGCAAAACCCTCTCTCTTCAAAAAATAGAAAAATTAGCCCAGTGTGGTAGCGTATGCCTGCAGTCCCAGCTCCTTGGGAGGCTGAGGTGGGAGGATGGCTTAAGCCCAGGAGGTAGCGGTTGCAGTGAGCCAAGAGCATGCCACTTGCACTCCAGCCTGGGTAACACAGCCTTGTCTCCAAAAAAAAGAGTTACATTCAGAACCTGGCTATTTACCTTGTATAAATGCTAATTGGAAAAAAGGTTATTATTTTTATTCTTTTTTTTTTTTTTTTTTTTTTTGAGATAAGGTCTCACTCTGTTACCCAGGCTGAGTGCAGTGGTACAGTCATGGCTCACAGCAACCTTGATCTCCTGGGCTCAGGTGATCCTCCCACTTCAGCCACCCAAGTAGCTAGGACTACAGGCATGTACCACAATACCTGGTTAATTTTTGTATTTTTTGTAAAGACATGATCTCACTGTATTGCCCAGGCTGTTCTCAAACTCCTGGATACAAGTGCTCCTCCCACCTCTGTCTCCCAAAGTGCTGGGATTACTGGCTTGAGCCACCACACCTGGCCTCAGAAAGTGTTTTGTTTTTATTAATTTATTTTTACCTTTATGGTTAGTCTCTGGAATGCACAAAGTATTTTAGTGATAAGGATAGTGCCACTTAAAATTTGTACAGTATCCCAATTGTGATGTTTTGATACTATACAGATAATAGATTATACTCCTTAAATTGATCTTTTTGGCATGAATTGTACACTACTCTGCCTTTCTTTGTACTTTGCAGTTCCCTGTCAAAATCTGCTAAGAGGGCTGTTAGCCATTTGAATAGATGTACTTTTGCTGCCAACTTGTGCTTTTTAGCACTCTAGTAACTGATAACATTTATTGTTTGGGGATTGTCTAATATTAGAAATATTCGACTGGGTGTGGTCGCTCATGCCTGTAAAGCCAGCACTTTGAGCCCAGGAGTTTGAGACCAGCCTGGGCAACATAGTGAAACCTTGTCTCTACAAAATATACAGAAATTAGCCAGGCATGATGGCGCATGCCTATAGTCCCAGCTATGTGGAAAGCTGAAGTGGGAGGCTCACTTGAGCCCAGGAGGTCCAGACTGCAGTGAACCATGATAATGCCACTGCACTCCAGCCTGGGCAACAGCAAAAGCCTATTTTAAAAAAAAAAAAAAAAAAAAAAAAAGTAAGAAAAAGAAAGTAGACATTATTATTTCTGGTAGGAACTCTGTCAGCCACATCACCATGAAGTTATGATGATTTAATCAGATGTTGATGAATTAATCAGATGTTACGTAAGTGTGTCCAAAATAGTGAAATCATCAAGAACGGGTTTTGAAATAAAAATATATTTCTACTTTTGGTATTTAAAATAAAAACTTTGCCTAATTATACTGTGCCTTGAAATTTTAGCTAATGATATTCTGAAACTATCCTAATTTAGCAAGATATCTAAGCATTCAGACTGTAAAAACTGGCCTGTATAGTTAAGAGATGTTTATTTATGCATTATTTTGTATAACAAAATTTTACTGAATTACAAATGACTGGAATTCATTTCTTGGGGAGGTTTCTTGTTTAAATAGAGAAAGAAGTACTATGGGAAAACACTCTTTCTGCCATGGTAATTAGCAAAAAACAATATTACAACCAACCAAAATGCATTCATTCGTTAGCACATACTGTTTGATGCAGCATAAAAACATTGCTAATGATATTAAATAAATTAGTACCAGAGCAAATTACACAATCTAGGAGGGATAATGTATATATGTTTCTAACATTAAAGCTTGGGGGAACTTGCTAGATTCTGTTTCAGTAATAAAACACATGAAGAACTACTTTTGTGAGCAACTAAGGAGATACCTGCAAAGATATATTCTCAACAGTAAATCACTTATTTAACTTTTTAAAATTTTTGTGGGCAACATGGTGAAACCTCCCTCCCTCCCTTCCTTCATTTTTTCTCTTCTTTCCTTTCTTTCTCTTTCGTTTTTTTCTTTCCTTCTTTCCTGTCTTTATTTCTTTGAGACAGGTTTTTGCTCAGTTGCCAGGCTAGAGTACACTGGTGCAGTCATGTCTCACTGCAGCCTGGACCTTCTGGGCTCAGGAGATCCTTCCTCCTCGGCCTCCTGAGTAGCTCCACCACACCATTTTTTTCTTTTTCTTACTTTTTTTGGAGAGACAGAATTGCTTATTTGCCCAGCTTGGTATCAAGCTCCTGGCCTCAAGCAGTCCTCCCACCTCAGCCTCCCAAAATATTGGAAATACAGGCATGAGCCACCTTGACTGGCCTATTTTTCTTTTGCTAAAAATAACAAGTTCCAAATCTGTTGATCTTTTTTATGAGGACAAATAATTGTCTGCTTAGCAAATACTTCTACGAAGAATTTATACTGAATCTGCCCCTTCAAGGTTAAGGAAAGCTTATTTAACAAGGTGTCAGAAAACAGCCAATTTGTCTACAGTCATACCACCCTGAACGCGCCCAATCTTGTCTGATCTCGGAAGCTAAGCAGGGTTGGGCCTGGTTCGTACTTGGATGGGAGAAAATAGCCAATTTTTGAAACTTATGCAATGAAGAATATATTCTGACAAATTTACATCATTGCATGATTTTGTTATTAAAGATCATTTGTCTGTTACATGTGAAAATCCTCCAATCTGCCCAGCTTGGGAGCAGTTTTCTAACAGAAAAATACCCTAACGGCCCAGATTCTAGAGCACAAGTACATAGGATCCAATTCCAGTTCTGACACTTGAGTAATGATGTGATTTTGGGGTTGGTTAGTAATCACTTGTGCCTCCCTTTTCTCATCTACAAGATAGAGAGAATAGCATTTACCTAGGGTTACTTTGAGAATTTAAATGGATTAATTAGAACTGTGTAAGTGATAACTATAAAACAGATGTAAAATTTTGTCTTTTTAGTGAATTCATTTGTTTAAAAAAAAATTACCCATGGTAATAAAAAGAACAAAATGATGACAATAATAAAGTAGAAAAGTACCAAAAAATGTAAAACTTTCTGATTCAAATAGAAACAATGTATTGATATTATTAAGATTAAAATTTACTGGTTGAATTTCCACAAAATCTTTTGCATACTTGGAGAATGAGATTGAAAAATGAGTGTCATCTTTTAGTAGACATAGCCAGTCATGTATGTCTTCTATTTTGTTCTTCATATCTTGTCAGATATAACAATAATTAATACCACATATTAAAGTGAATGGGTTTAGAAGATACTCAAAAGAATGAAGCATATTCATTCATATTGCTCTCACTAAAAATAGTTACATTTTACAAATGAATGCACTATCAGTGTAGTAGAATGTGTATAAAATTTATAAACAAACATTTTGGGATATATGCTCAATTTTTTCCCATAGAAGTACAAAAAACAAGTATTTAACCCACTGTTATAAGAGTGATAACAGACTCCTTTATCTGGCATATTTACTCAGTTATTTAAGTGAGTTACCATATATTCCATATATTGATTAGCAACTGGATATTGGCACTGCTTATTTGCATATTTTGAGTGACTCCTAATAAAACCTTAGAATTTTTGGAACTTGCTCATCATAATTTCCTAAGGAATTATCAATCTGCCTTATGTAGTATATATTCTTTAACAGTTTTAGAAAGCTGTGATGGTGGATCTGATGATTATTTATCAAAGCATTTTCATCATCTAGTTGTTTTGTTTGTTTGAGACAAGGTCTTGCTCCGTCACCCAGGCTGGAGTGCAGCGGTGCAGTCTTGGCTTACTGCAACGTCAACCTCCTGGGCTCAAGTGATCCTCCCACCGCAGTAGCTAGGACTACAGGCATGTGCCACCATGCCCTGCTAATTTTTTATTTTTTGTAGAGACAGACATTTTTTGCCATGTTGCCCAGGCTGGTCTCAAACTCCTGGCCTTAAGTGGTTGGCCCACCTCTGCCCCCCAAAGTGCTGGGATTACGAGTGCATACCACCGAACCCGGCTCATCATCTAGATTTAAAAGAATGGAGCCATTTGCTGTTCCAGATGCAAACACTGTTTGTAGTCTCAGTGGATATGTATTCATTGTTATTTAACTCATTCCTCTTTTAGGAGTGTTATGGTGTATGTATGTGTGCATGCATATACATGTGCTTGCATGCATACACATATACTTGACATATAACAAATATTTTTTATCCACTTTTTTTTTTTTTTCATAATCTTTTTTTTTTTTTTTTTGAGACGGAGTTTCGCTCTTGTTACCCAGGCTGGAGTGCAATGGCGCGATCTCGGCTCACTGCAACCTCCGCCTCCTGGGTTCAGGCAATTCTCCTGCCTCAGCCTCTTGAGCAGCTGGGACTACAGGCACGCGCCACCATGCCCAGCTAATTTTTTGTATTTTTAGTAGAGACGGGGTTTCACCATGTTGACCAGGATGGTCTCGATCTCTTGACCTCGTGATCCACCCGCCTCGGCCTCCCAAAGTGCTGGGATTACAGGCTTGAGCCACCGCGCCCGGCACAGATTTTTTTTCTAATGGGACTATGTTATAGCCTTTTTTTGGTAATATCTGTGTTATGTATGAGATGGAAAGAAGACATAATGTGAATTTTTACTGAAAGCCTAATAGGAAGATTTACGTACAGATTTTTTTAGATTGCTTCTGATACGTTGAGTGATGTTTTTTATGAATAACTTTGAAGGTTTTGGGTTAAAGCTTGTTTGTGTCATGAGTCCCTGCTAACTTCAAGTGCTAGACAAGCTTCCTCAAGGGCATATTTCTATCAGTGCCGATCATGAAGCATTCAAATAAAGAGAATAGAGATTCTGTTAAGAATATAATGAAATATCTCTTACTCTCTTCCTTTTAAGAAGTTCATATTACTATTAGAAAACTGGGAACACTTGAACACATGGAAAGGTATAGCCATACTGGAAATGTTCCAAGGAAGTTTGTAACAAATGGCCAAATCTGTGTCAGTTTTAAAAGTTTTGAGATGCAAGATTATATGTATTTAGGGGAAAGGAAAAGGGGGACAGTGGTAGAGATAAAGCAAATGAAGTGGAACTTGAGCTGGGTTAAAAAAAAAAAGAATACAGGCCATTTCAGGCATTCAACATCAGTAGGGGAGCAGGTGATTCAGATGCAAAGAAAATCACCCCAGCACTCTGACTGTAGCACTTCATTCTGAGAAAGAAAAAAAAAAATCCACAGTCAGTGCAGCTTGGTCAGAAACAGGAATGTTCAAAGAGATGCCAGTCTTGTAGGAACCAAATGCTCATATGTATGAATAAAGGAATACAAGGTTGAGATCAATTTGTAGAAGACATCCTATGTCATTTAAGGAAGTGAGACCTTGTAGAAGGTAGGAAACATCTCCAGTGTTTTTTGTTGTTGTTGTTATTCTTAGTAGAAATGAAAATTAATTGGATTGCTAAGATATATTGTAAGGAAACCGCTGAAGAAAGATTTTTTTTTTTTTTTTTTTGAGATGAAGTTTCACTCTTATTGCCCAGTCTGGAGTGCAATGGTGCGATCTCAGCTCACTGCAACCTTTGCCTCCCGGGTTCAAGCAATTCTTCTGCCTCAGCCTCCCCAGTAACTGGGATTACAGGCACATGCCACCACGCCTGACTAATTTTTGTATTTGTCTTACTTGCATGTCATTTTCCTATTAGATTATAGTGCAGTTGCTATCAGTAAAGACTTACATTTAGTTATGTGTACTGATTTTTATATTAATAATTTTTATATTAATTAATATAAAATATATTAATTATAAAATAATGCTGTGTGTATTATTTTATAAATCTTGGTTGTATGAAGACCATTTAAGAGAAGCCAGTTTAATAATCTACTCAGTTCCATGGTGGAGCCTAACAAATTAGGGAAAAAAAGAACTATGGTAACAAAAAAGCCAGAGCTTTATGCAACAAGCTTCCTTCAAAAGTCTTAGCTAAAGTGAAGCTGATAAGAAGTAAGATGTCTGCTTTGGTAATATGGCCAGGACAAATATCAGTATGTATTACATATTTATTTTAAAGTTTTTCATAGGATATTATTTTATTTACTCTTTTTTTTTTTGAGACAGAGTCTCACTCTGTTGCCTAGGCTGGAGTGCAGTGGCACCTTCTTGGCTCACTGTAACCTCAGCCTCCCAGGTTCAAGTGATTCTCCTGTCTCAGCTTCCTCAGTAGCTGGGATTACAAGCGCATGCCGCCATGCCTGGCTAATTTTTGTATTTTTAGTAGAGATGGGGTCTTACTATTTTGATTAGGCTGGTCTTGAACTGTTTTTTTTTTTTTTTGTTTTGTTTTAAGAGATGGGGTTTCACCATATTGGCCAGGATGGTCTCGATCTCTTGACCTTTTGATCCACCCGCCTCAGTCTCCCAAAGTGCTGGTATTACAGGCGTGAGCCACCACACCTGGTTTATTTTATTTACCCGTACCAGGATGCATGTTATTGTTAATTTTTTTAACGGCAGTAGTAAAATCAAACAATATTTAAGTCTAATCTTAGATAACCTTTTTCTGCAGATTTTTTAGTCACAAATCAAATATTTCCCTGTAAACACAATTTCTATTACATTTTCAGAGTCTCCCTTCTTTTAAAAAAAATCTTATTTATGTACACTACTTTGTAGTTAACAGACTCTTTTCACTTTTTGTTTTAACCCTTAAAATAAACTTACGTGAGGTTAGTAGAAATTTTCGTCCATATGACAGTTGGGGAAAAGGATTTAGAATGATGTAGCTCAAAGCTACATAGCTAATGTATGATTAAATTTGTATTTAGAGTTAAATGTAAGGAGACTAAATAAAAGGTTGTTTATGAGGCTAAACTGTGGATCAGAACTGAACTTCGGGCCGGGCGCGGTGGCTCACGCCTGTAATCCCAGCACTTTGGGAGGCCGAGGTGGGTGGATCACGAGGTCAAGAGATCGAGACCATCCTGGTCAACATGGTGAAACCCCGTCTCTACTAAAAATACAAAAAATTAGCTGGGCATGGTGGTGCGTGCTTGTAATCCCAGCTACTCAGGAGGCTGAGGCAGGAGAATTGCCTGAACCCAGGAGGCGGAGGTTGCAGTGAGCCGAGATCGCGCCATTGCACTCCAGCGTGGGTAACAAGAGCGAAACTCCATCTGAAAAAAAAAAAAAAAAAGAACGGAACTTTTGTCCTAGTTTCAAGTTTCACCACTTTAACCTATGCTCTTAAACAGTCTCTTTTTTGAGACAGAATCTCACTCTGCCACCCAGGCCGGAGTGCGGTGGCGCGATTTCAGCAGGCTCTGCCTCCCCGGTTCAAGCAATTATCCTCCCTCAGCCCCCTGAGTAGCTGGGACAGGCGTGTGCCACCGTACCTGGCTAATTTTTTGTATTTTTGGTAGACGGGTTTTACTACATTGGCCAGGCTGGTCTCTAACTCCTGACCTCCAGTGATCTGCCTGCCTTGGCCTCCCAAAGTGCTAGGATTACAGACATGAGCCACCTCGCCCGGCCTCTTAGACACTCTTCTTTGTTTTTTATTTTGGGGGGTTTTTTTGAGACAGGGTCTCACTCTGTTGCCCAGGCTGGAGTACAGTGACCTGATCACAGTTCACTGCAGACTTAACCCCCCAGGCTCGAGTGATCCTCCTACCTCAGCCTCCCAAGTAGCTGGAAACACAGGTGCATGTTGTCACCCCCACTGTTTTTTTTAAGAGATAGGATCTTCCCTATGTGTTGTCCTGGCTGGTCTCATAACCATGGGCTCAAGTGATCTACTTCAACCTCCCAAATTGGTGGGATTACAGATGTGAGCCACCACACTCAGCAATCTTAAACTCTCTTTATGGCTTTGGTTTCTATCTACAAAATGGGGATACCTGCTTTAGTTCCTGTGGACCTGCCCTGTTCGGTATGATAGCCACTTGCCACATGTGGATATTGAGCACTTAAAATGTAACTTGTCTGGCTGGGCGCAGTGTCTCACACCTGTAATCCCAGCACTTTGGGAGGCCAAGATGGGCGAATCACCTGAGGTCGGGAGTTCAAGACCAGCCTGACCAACATGGAGAAACCCTGTCTCTACTGAAAACACAAAATTAGCCAGACGTGGTGACGCATGCCTGTAATCCCAGCTACTCAACAGGCTGAGGCAGGAGAATCACTTGAACCTGAGAGATGGAGGTTGTAATGAGCCGAGATCTTGCCATTGCACTCCAACCTGGGCAACAAGAGCAAAACTCTGTCTCAAAAAAAAAAAAAACGTGACTAGTCCAAATTGAAATTGCTGTTAAGTGTAAAATACATGTGAGATTTTGAAGACTTAGTTTTCTTTTTCGTACTATCTTATTAAGTTGTTTTTTTATGAGTCCTATGTTGAAATGACGCATTTTAGATATATTGTGTTAAATATTAAAATTGTCACCTGTTTTAACTTAAAAATGTGTCTACTACAATTTTTTTAAATTATATATGTGGTTTGCATTATATTTCTGTTGGCCAGCACTGCTCTAGACCAAGGATAGCAAACTTTGACACCCCAAATCCAGCCAGATGCCTGTTTTTGTGAATAAAGCTTTATTGGAACATAGTCACACCCATTTGTTTATAAATTGTATATGGCTGCTTTCATGCTACATGAGCAGAGTTGTGTGGTTACTTCAAAACCCTATTGACTGCAAAACCTAATATATTTACTATTTGGTCCTTTGCAGAAAAGATTTGCTGCCTCTGCTCAACTGTAATTAACAGATGTTCAATGTGTTGTCTTTACTGAAGAGTGACTGTCATAAAGACAGAGACAGAAAGTAGAGTCATGGTTGCCAGTGAGAAGAGAGGAGTTGGGAGTAACCTCTAATCATTACAGAGTTTCTTTTTTGGGATTAAATAATAATTTTGAGGCTGGGAGTGGTGACTCAAGCCTGTAATGAGGTCAGGAGTTCAAGACCAGCCTGGCCAACATGGTGAAACCCCATCTCTACTAAAAAATTAAAAAATTAGCCAGGCGTGGTTGCGCACACCTCTAATCCCAGCTACTTAGCAGGCTGAGGTAGGAGAATTCCATGAGCCTGGGAGGCGGAAGTTGCAGTGAGCTGAGATCATGGCACTGCAATCTAGCCTGGGCAACAGAATGAGACTCTGTCTCAAAAAATAAAAATTAAAAATAATAATTTTGATAGTTGTGCAATTTCAGATATACTAAAAACCACTGACCACCTTTAAAAGGGTGAATATTATGGTATATGAATATCTCCGCATATCTTTTTTTTTTAAAGTGGATATGAGGCTGGTTTGGTACATGTAATAAGCCAGTATATTAAATATACATAATGTAATAAACCAGTATATTAAACATAACATGTTAATGATAATGAGACCATGCAAAGAAATGAACAAATGCAAATCAGTTATGAGAACAGTAAAAAAAATTAGTTTTTCTGTGTAATCTCTTGGCAAAGACAATTTTTAATCACTTTCAAGAGATCATGTCACTTGAGAATATATGCATGTTGTTTATTGGTAGGAAAAGCAATTATCTGTCATTGCTTACTCACTTGCTCAAACTCATTTACTGCCTTTAAGATAGTGTGCAGTAGTTTGGGAGGCTAAGGTGGGCAGATCACAAGGTCAGGAGTTTGAGACCAGCCTGGCCAACATGGTGAAGCCTTGTCTCTACTGAAAATACAAAAATTAGTTGGGCATAGTGGTGGGTGCTTGTAATCCCAGCTACTCAGGAGGCTGAGGCAGAGAATTGCTTGAACCTGGGAGGCGGAGGTTGCAGCGAGCTGATGTCATGCCACTGCACTCCAGCCTAGGCAACAGAGTAAGACTATTTTGGAAAAAAAAAAAAAAAAGGGTGCAGTAATAAATACATAACTGATCTCAATAAATAGCTAAATAAGTGAATACAAAGTATAAAAATACTGTTTTATAAATGTTAATTCTCTTCTGGAAGCACTTATCTAAATACAGAAATCATGGCTTTATGTTGTTTTTAGCAAGCTTTTGAAAGGATAAAATTATATTAGCAGAAGGGAGTTGGAAGATCATCTGAAAATATCCATGTGTTATATGTGTATAGATATTTTATCTGGATTGAATTATTAAACATTTATATACAAATCCTAGGTATTTTTACATTGCTTTGCAACAGACAAAAATAATACCTACTATGTACAATTGACTCATTAATTTGTTATACATCGGATATAGCATCAGTCTGTTTTGTGCAATCCAAAAACCAGTAATCACCACATCATTTTCCATCTGAATATGTTGCAATAGGTTTTAATTTTGTTGCTTTGAAAATACCATATTATAGTACCTTATTTATGATGTAACTTATGTTAGCACAGACTTTGGAGCCAGACAGACCTATTCCTAATTATGACTTAGTTTGCTAACAATGTGATGTGGTACAACCTAGTTAATATTTTACATCTCTAAGTTTTTATTTTCTCATCTCTAAAATGAGGCTAATACCTTCTCCAGCAAGCTTCTTTAAAGAAATAAATAAGAAAACGAGTACAGAATACTTAGCACATAGTAACCACTCACTCAATGGTAACCTCATATGATTATTATTGCCACTTAATATGTTAAGTGTTGTAAATCAAACATTAAATTTTTTTAGTCGTCAGCATCATACATTTCATTATGTATTTTACTGACTCCTACTTATTCAAAAACTTAATGAAATATTAAGTAACATTCTATTTTACTTTCAGTCAAAGAAAAATAAGAAGAAATCAAAGTCAGATGCTAAAGCAGTGCAAAACAGTTCACGCCATGATGGAAAGGAAGTTGATGAAGGTACTTGAGCAAGGGAAAGGACTATAGAAAAAATTTTAACCCATTTTTATCAAAATGTATTATATAAAAGCTGCATTTGTTTCACTTAATTTTGTATTTAGCTCTTCTTTTTTTTTTTTATAACTGTAGACCTTAATATATAAATCTGTGACACTGTTAGGAAACACTTTTGTTAAGGATCCATTAGTGCTTTTTCTGGAGGGAACTGCCTTGAGATTTAAAGTCAAGCTCTGTATTTCGAGCAATTGAAAAGTCATTCATCTTGTCTTTGTCTCCTGGAATTATGGTTTGTTTGTTTGTTTGTTTTTTTCCCCATGGTTCTTAAATATACCATTCCTGAAAGACTTTGTACAAAATTCTTAAGTCATTTATTATCATCACCTAATAAACCCATTTATTAGTGATTATATATAATACCCTCGTATCACTTCTACCTAGCAAGATTTAAAAAAAGATAGACAAGATGACTTATCACTTTTTCTAAACCAAAGATGACAGCTTTGATTAAAAAAAAATTGCTAGAATAAATAACAGCAGTTGCCTAAAACAACATAATGAAATTAGAACACATTCTTAGAATGAATTAATATAATCAACACTCTTGGTTTCAGCTTAATATCTAAATTTATCATGACATTTTATGTGCTCCACCCCATTTTCTCCCCCAAAACTACAATTTTTTTTGTCTTCCCCTTACTGAATAACATTTTTTTTCTGGGGCTATGTCAGGAGCCTGGGAAACTAAAATTAGTCACAGAGAGAAACGACAGCAGCGTAAACGTGATAAGGTGCTGACTGATTCTGGTTCATTGGATTCAACTATCCCTGGGATAGAAAATACCATCACAGTTACCACCGAGCAACTTACAACTGCATCATTTCCTGTTGGTTCCAAGAAGAATAAAGGTATATTAGTGGAACATAAGACACTGGTACATCAAATCAAACTCCTTTTATTTGGATGTACAAAATATCATGTCAAAATCTGACTATTTTGAATGCTAACATCATTGTGCTGATATACCCTTCTTCATGAGTATTGTGAACCATGTGTTGGTTTACCTAATACCAGCAGTGTTACTTGTTACATATTACCTAATGAATGGCCTATTAAATTAAAATTTGCCTTTCTGCCTTGAGTCATATGAGAAGATGATGTTGCCACTTTTCTAGTGTGTATCACTTTGCCCCAACTCTCTTGCATCTCCGTTCCTTAGAGTAGATAAGACATTTATTAAATGAAATGATTTATCACCATTTTGCATGTTGAGTGCTTTAATTCCAAGATGAATCAAGCATGTTCTGGTTAGTACAGGTTGTGTCTGGATTTCTCATCACCCCAGTTTTTTGAGAGTATCATAGATGTTTGATAGAGCTAGACCAGAACTTCAAAGATTATTAAGCTAATGTTCTTTGTCCCAAATAATAATATTTCAGATGTTCATACTGTCCGATACTGGTGGCTTCTTGGTAGCTGACCCTTTACATTACCATCATTTTTACCCTGGAGACACCAGTCTGCAAAGTGATACTGTTCAACTTGCTTGAAGGCATTGGCATATATCTTCCTTGTCTTTTTGTTAATGACCTTCCCATCTCCCCACATCTCAGTTGTTCCCAGACCATTTTCTTAGCCTTGTTGCCTTTTATTTTTTGCTTGATAACTTGGTGGAATTTATTGCCATGGTACAGCAATGACTTCTGCTTACCCATTTTCACTGTCACTATGCTTTAGTATTTTTGTTGATGATTATTTTTCACTGTCTTGTGCATGCCTTTCTTGCTAGCACAATCCTATGTCATGCCGTTTTTTTAAACATTGTGATCATATGCTTTTTAGTGTCAGAGAAATAGTATTTTTGTGTTATAATGTGTATTCCCACCTCTTGCCATATTTCCTAAGTCCTGGTCCCAAATACTGGCAAAGTTCTTAATAAGTTGTTGTGTTTGCTTCCAGGATTGTTGAAAAGGCAGCTGGTGTTGAGAGGTGGCAAAGTTGAATCCAATTACAGAGCCCATTTACTACTTAAAAGAATCTTAATAACTGATAAACAATAGCAAACTCTGTCTGTACATAGGCAGTTTTATTGGCATTTTAGTTGACTAAGAATATGGTAACCAGAAAACTCAGTTCCTTACCAACAAGTGAAATGTGTTGTAAAATTGACTTTTTTCCAGTGGAAGAATTTAGCACTTGAAGGAGCAATTTACAATAGATAATAAGTAAAAATTATATGTTACTCCTAATTTAATGTGCATAGTACCGGCCTATTTAGTATTAAATAAATTTTATTTCTATTTTAACCAGGTGATTCTCATCTAAATGTTCAAGTTAGCAACTTTAAATCTGGAAAAGGAGATTCTACACTTCAGGGTGAGAGAAATTACATGTAACTTAAATTGAAGGCCCATCAAAATAGAAATTTATATACATATATCTTTCCTCACATGAATGACACAGAAGGAAAGAAAAAAGTCTTAAAATGATTTTTAATTACTAAAGTAACATAATCACGGTCCAGAGGTTTTGGAAAATAAATAAAAAGAAAAATCACTCCCACTTCTAACAATCTTTGGTATGTTCTAGTTTTTTTTCCCCCATATATAAAAACATTCAGTATTCGCTTATATGCTATTGTGATTCTTGCTTATGTCACTTAAGCTAGTAGAAAAGAAAGATTTTTCTTGGGCTTGGGTTTAATATAGCATATATGGGATAAAATGCTTGATGCTTGTATGTTTAAAAAAAAAAAAAAAAAAGCCTTAGTTCCTATAATTTTTTAACTGCTTCCTTGACAGTATCAAATATTTCACAATAAATGGACTATAAAGTTTTCATTGCTTTGTAAATAGAAAATATGTTGTATTTATTCATTTATGATAAAGACTGAATTAAGTAGTGTTTTCCCTGACCTGAAGACAAAAGTGTTGTAGTAAAATAAATTTGGAAATGAAAAACGTACCTTCTTGTTCACTTCTTGTTCAGGCCTTTTTTTTTTTTTTTTTTTTTTTTTTTTGAGACGGAGAGTTTTGGCCTTGTTTTTCGGGCTGGAGTGCAGTAGCGCAGTCTGGGCTCGCTGCAACTTCCTCATCCTGGGTGCAAGCAATTTTCCTGCCTCAGCCTCCTGAGTAGCTAGGATTTCAGGCACCCACTACCACGCCTGGCTAATTTTTCTATGTTTTAGTAGAGATGGGGTTTTGCCATGTTGGCCAAGCTGGTCTCAAACTCAAACTCCTGACCTTAGGTGATCCACCTACCTCAGCCTCCCAAAGTGCTGGGACAGGCATCACACTTTTTTTTTTTTTTTTTTTTTTTTTTTTTGAGATGGAGTTTTGCTTGTTGCCCAGTCTGGAGTACAGTGGCAGGATTTCAGCTCACTGCAACTTCCGCCTCCCAGGTTCAAGGAATTTTCCTGCCTCAGCCTCCCGAGTAGCTGGGATTACAGGCACTTGCCACCACGCCTTGCTAATTTTTGTGTTTTTAGTAGAGATGGGGTTTCATCATATTGGCCAGGCTGGTCTCGACCTCCTGACCTCAGGTGATCCGCCTGCCTCAGCCTTCCAAAGTGCTGGGATTACAGGTGTCAGCCACCACGCCCAACCTCATTTCAAGCTTTTCAGTGCTGGTTCTTAGCACTGTCAAAAAGCTTCCTTTATGCCCATGGTTCTCAACCCTGGCTACACATTAGTTATCCAAGAAGCTTTAAAAAACAACGTATACACACATATATATATATAAATAAATGTGTACTAATTTACACACACACCTATGTGTATTTGTGTGTGGGTACGTATACATACACCATACATACATAATGATACTTGGGCTCCACTACAAAGATTCTGATTTTAATTGGTCTGGGCTGAGGCTCCAGAGTCTGTTTTTAAGAAATTTTTTAGTTAATTTTAATGTGCAGCCAGGTTTTAGAATCATTGCTTGATACATAATGTAGTATGTGTAAATAATTAAGGAAAAAACATGTAACTAGGGGATGTCTTCATATTCTTAGTGGGTGAGTATTCAGAATATGTGTCATTTTCTGTTTGCTCTGTTGTACTTCCTTTGAGCAAGTCATTCTACTGTTAAAAACTTGTTAGTATATATGTTGTGTATAAGCCTCCTATTTTTAAATTAAAAAGGCAATTCTTGATGATCAAAGGATAGTAGGGGAAGTGAGTAATAAATATTAAAGTCAAGCAATCATAGAAATGTGGAAATATCCCAGTTTTAAGAAGTCATGTACCTATTTCTAATCTTCTTTTTTTTTTCTTTAAGTTTCTTCAGGATTGAATGAAAACCTTACTGTCAATGGAGGAGGCTGGAATGAAAAGTCTGTAAAACTCTCCTCACAGATCAGTGCAGGTGAGGAGAAGTGGAACTCTGTTTCACCTGCTTCTACAGGAAAGAGGAAAACTGAGCCATCTGCCTGGAGTCAAGACACTGGAGATGCTAATGCAAATGGAAAAGACTGGGGAAGGAGTTGGAGTGACCGTTCAATATTTTCTGGCATTGGTAAGAAGTGTTAAAAAAATTTAAGTTTATTTAAAATTACTAATCTTGCACATTTTTAATTTTTCAGAAATAGGGAAAACTATGAATAGAAAAATAAGTACTGCTCTGCAGAAATAATAGTAGTAATTAACTCATCTCACATCCTTTTTGTAGAGCAAGGTGGGAACTAAATAAATAACATTTATCATTTACTCTTTACATAGTGCTTTCACATACTTTATCACATTTGATTATCAATGTAGCTAACTGGTGTAAATTATGTATTCTTAGTGATGTGATACATGTAATGTGTGAGTAGAATTTTTTATTAATTTCAATAATTGTGTTGAGTCTAAATAAAAATAGTAAGTGGAAGTACAGTTGATAACATCCACTTACATTTTACCATCTGCAAAGTGGCCTATTTATAATTAAATTTTTCTTTGGATTTTGATAATAGAGACCAGTATTTGAGAAGTTTATTTCTGTTGAGAGCCATCAAGTTAAAAGCAACTTATTTTGTGAGTGTGTGTGTGCGTGTGTGTGTATTATAGAAAAGAAATTCACATTAAATGTGGGGAAACTGCAAAAAGATAAGGAAAATCCCACAGTTACCACTATGCCACCTAGTGACAACCACTGTTATTTATATTTCTCCTTCCTCCCTTTCTCCTGCCCTCCACTGTGTATAGTGGTGGGGGGGGGGTGCAGGGTGCAGTGGAGATGGAGTTTGGTTTGGTTTTTTTTGTTTGTTTTTTTTTGTTTGTTTGTTTGTTTTTTTGAGGTGGAGCCTCGCTCTGTCTCCCAGGCTGGAGTGCAGTGGCACAATCTCGGCTCACTGCAACCTCCGCCTCCTCAAGCGATCCTCCTACCTCAGCCTCCTGAGTAGCTGGGATTACAGATGTGTGCCACCACACCCAGCTAATTTTTGTATTTTTAGTAAAGATGGGGTTTTGCCATATAGGCCAGGCTGGTCTTGAACTCCTGATCTCAGGTAATCTGCCCACCTTGGCTTCCCAAAGTGCTTGGATTTTAGGCATGAGCCATCACACCCAGCCTATAGTTTTGCTTTAATATTTTTGTTTTTGATACAACTAAAATTGGATATGCATGTTTATGTCTCCCCAAGTCCCCACTTAACATTGTAACATAAACATTTTCCTTACTTTTTGTAAGTATATTTAATGGCCCTATAATCTAAGGATAGTATAATTTACTTAACTATTCCCATATTATTTAAGAAGTAATTTTCCTTTTTTTAACCATTGTAGATAATGTTGCACTGAATATATTTGGGGTTGTTGTTGTTTTTAAGAAGGAGTCTCACTCGTTGCCCAGGCTGGAGTGCAGTGGCATGATTTCAGCTCACTATAACCTCCACCTCCTAGGTTCAAGCATTTCTCGTGCCTCAGCCACCCCAGTAGCTGGGATTACAGGTGCACATCACCACACCCAGCTAATTTTTGTGTTTTTTTAATAGAGATGGGGTTTCACCATGTTGGCCAGACGGGACTTGAACTCCTGACCTCAAGTGATCTTCCTGCCTTGGCCTCTCAAAGTGCTGGGATTGCAAGCATGAGCCTCCACTCCTGGCCATGTTTTGCAGTTATTAAGGACAGTGTCTTGTGAGTGATATTGGATTAAAGGGAACATGAATGTTTATAATGCTCTACTAATAATGCCTAAGTATTTTCAGAGAGAGTTGTTCTAATTTATACTCAAAGCATTAGTGTAAGCACCCATTTATCTTATGCTTACCAAGGTTGGGATTTTTTTTTTCCACCTTTTCTAATTTGGTAAGCAAAAAGTACATAAATTATTTCAGTTAACTTGGTAATATCACTAATGAGATTGAATGTTTTTCCACAAATTTCTTGGTCATTTCTTTTTTTTTTTGGAGACGGAGTCTCACTGTATCACCCAGCTGGAGTGCAGTGGCATGATCTCAGCTCACTGCACCTTTGCCTCTCAGGTTCAAGCAATTCTCCTGCCTCACCCTTCTAAGTAACTGGGATTATAGGTGCCTGTCACCATGCCTGGCTAATTTTTATATTTTTAGTATAGGCAGGGTTTCATCATATTGGCCAGGCTGGCCTCGAACTCCTGACCTCATGATCCACCCATCTTAGTCTCCCAAAGTGCTGGGATTATATGCGTGAGCCTCCATGCCCGGCCCTTTCTTGGTCATTTCTATTTCTTTTATGAATTGTCTGTTAATGTTATTTTCCCGTTTGTCTAATGAGCTCTTCATGGTTTTTTGGCTTTTGTTTTTGTTTTTTAATTTTTTGAGGCAGGATCTCACTCTGTTGCCCAGGCTAGAGTGCAGTGGTGTGGTCATAGCTCACTGCAGCCTTAACTTCCAGGGTTCAAATGATCTTTCCACCTTAGCCTCTTGAGTAGCTGTGACCACAGGCATGTGCCACCATGCGTAAAGGCTAATTAAAGGCTAACTTTGGTATTTTTTGTAGAGACGCAGTTTCACTATGTTGCCCTAGCTGGTCCCAAACTCCTGGGTTAAGTGATCCACCCACCTTGGCTTCTCAAAGTGCTGGGATTACAGATGTGGACCACCATGTCTGCCTACTATTTTATTTTTTTAATCTATTTTTTTAAACTTTCTTGTACATTAAACATTCGATTTTTTTCTGTTGTGCTTATTGCATATATTTTTTGTTTATCTCTTCTAATTTGGGAGACCAGTAGACACTAGAAACTTTTTAGTATGTAAGTAGAAAAATATTTCTTCTTATGTTATTAGCTGTTTCTGTCACTTTTTTTTTTTTTAGGACAGAATTTCACTCTTGTTGCCCAGCCTGGAGTGCAATGGTGCAATGTTGGCTCACTGCAACCTTCGCCTCCTGGGTTCAAGTGATTCTTCTGCCTCAACCTCCCGAGTAGCTGGGATTATAGGCATGTGCCACCACGCTCAGCTAATTTTGTATTTTTAGTAGAGACGGGTTTCTCCATGTTAGTCAGGCTGGTCTCAAACTCCCGACCACTAGAAACTTTTTACTAAGTAGAAAAATACTCTTTTCCTTTGTTACTAGCTGTTTCTGTCACTTTTTTTTTTTTTTTTTTTTTTTTGAGATGGAGTTTCACTCTTATTGCCTAGGCTGGAGTACGATGGTGAAGTCTTGGCTCACTACAACCTCCGCCTCCCGGGTTCAAGCAATTCTCCTGCCTCAGCCTCCTGAGTAGCTGGGATTACAGGCATGTGCCACCATGCCTGGCTAATTTTGCATTTTTAGTAGAGATGGCATTTTTCCACGTTGGTCAGTCTGTTCTCAAACTCCCAAACTCAAGTGATCTGCCTGCCTCGGCCTCCTAGAGTGCTGGAATTACAGACGTGAGCCTCCGCATCTGGCTCTACTTTTTTAAAACCTAACACTGTCAAAAATCAAACTCTAGATCATTTACTAATATTGTACCTAAGGTTACTCTTCTTTCCTCCTCATTGTATTGAAAAATTGTATAGAGTTATCAAAATTTGTTTGAAAGAGGCATTCTCTTGGCTGGGTGTGGTGGCTCATGCCTGTAATCCTAGCACTTTGAGGGGGTCGAGGCAGGTAGATTTCCTGAACTCAGGAGTTCAAGACCAACCTGAGCAACATGGTGAAACCCCATCTCTACTAAAATCCAAAAATGTGCCAGGCATGGTGGCACGTGCCTGTAATCCAGCTACTCAGGAGGCTGAGACAGGAATTGCTTGAACCTGGAAGGCAGAGGTGGCAGTGAGCCAAGATTGTGCCACTGCACTCCATTCTGGCAACAGAGCAAGACTCTGTCTCAAAAAAGAAAAAAGAAAGAAAGAAAGAAAAAAAGGCATTCCTAAATTCCCACTCCCATTTTCAGCAGAGAAGAAAGCATTAATTTCTATGCTATAAGGCATCCTTTCATATTTGGTAAAAGAAATGGTTGAATTGTATGGAGTAATGTTAGGAACTGTGTGACCTTTGGGGATATTTACAATTTACTTTTTTTTTTTTTTTTTTTTTTTTGAGATGGAGTCTCTTTCTATAGCCCAGGCTGGAGTACGGTGGAGCAATCTCAGCTCATCGCAGCCTCCGCCTCCCAGGTCCCGGTTCAAGTGATTCTCCTGCCTCAGCCTCCCAAGTAGCTGGGATTATAGGCATGTTATACCTATACCATTATACCATGCCCAGCTAATTTTTACATTTTTAGTAGAGGTGGGGTTTCACCATGTTGGCCAGGCTGATGTTGAACTCCTGACCTCGTGATCTACCTGCCTCGTCCTCCCAAAGTACTGGCATTACAGGTGTGAGCCACTGCTCCTGGCCTGCAATTTACTTATAAAAAGCTATGTAACATTTCATAATTAGGACATAAATTAGATGGTATTTACTTAATGTTGTTATAGATAAAATTAAACAGCAAATTAGAGTTCCTGCCTAGATAGAATAGGACCTTTATTGAGATTGAAAGGGAACTATATTAAATAGGTTTCTAATTGGTTACAGAGAAGAGACAGATGTGACTTGTCCCATGGAGGTTTATGTTCTTTAAAATAAGAAAGAAATGTCTTAAAATTATTGAGAATGTAGCATGGTATACAGTAATGAACAGGAACTTATTCAGACAGATCTATTAGATATAGATGTCTGTTATTCTATATGATAGCTTTTATGGACATTCAGGCTAGTTATTTAACATGTATGAACCTCAAACTTAAGTAATTATGAGAATTCATTGTAATGAAATCAAGTACCAAGTTCAGTGCTATCCCAAAGTAGTTGCTTAATTATGATAGATAACAATGCAGCTTGGTATAGTGGAAAAGAGCATAGGCTTTGGGAATTGACTTAAGTTGTAATCATGGCTCAGCTGTTTTCTGTCTGTCAGCAAGTCACTTAATTGCTCCAAAACTGCCTAGCAAAGTTGCTGTAAGGATTACAAGTGGTTGGTGTAAGGGGTCCAGCTACATAATAAATATCCAGTAAATAGTAGCTGTTGCTATATTAAGTGGTTCTAATTTCTAAGGTTATCTTGATAAATACTGTTATCATAGTTTTAAATCTTTACATATCTTTCAAGTCTCATTGCAAATTGAAGGTTCCAAGTGACATTCTTTATTTTAACAGCTGCTTGGTCTAGTGTGGATAGGGGAATGAATACCTCTGAACAGAATTCTGCTTCTTTTGCATCTCTCACACTTAACTCTGCTGTTTCTGGTATGTGAAAACAGTCTTTTGTTCAGCTAACAAAAACATTTGTTTAATTTTAGTATTTGTTATTTGAAGAACTAATCAACATCAAGTACTGATATCAATATAAATAGCAGCTATTATAAAATGGCAAAGGCCTTTACAACTGGGAGAGAAGACCTAAATTCTTGTGTGCAAATGACTTAATTCCCATCTCTAGAGGTGTAAGGATTCTGTGGCCTGAGATCACTGACAGTGTTTTGGCGCACAGACAAATACACATGCAAGGCCTTCCCTTCAGGTTCATAGTCTTCTGTTGTTAATGTAGTCCTACCATACTTTTAGTTACAATTTGACATTTTACTTCTGTTCACTGTTACTCATCATGAGTTTAAAACTAACCCTTTCAGGTTATGGATTCCCACATATTAACTCCTCAGTATTTACTGATTTATAAAATACATGATTACTAATAAACTGCTGTCAATTTTGCATTACAGAAATGGATATATGTTTTATTAATCATATAGAAACTTTATGCATTTAACAAATATTACACAAATGTGGGAGGCCAGGTGTAGTGGCTCATGTCTATAATCCCAGCATGTAGGGAGGCTGAGGTGGGAGAATCACTTTGAGCTTTGGAGTTCGAGACAAGCCTGGGCAACTACTTCACTACATAAAGTTAAAAAAAAAATTAGCCAGGCATGGTGGTATTTGCCTGTGGTCCCAGCTACTCAAGAGGCTATAGTGGGAGGATTTCTCTAGTCCAGTAGGCTGAAGCTGCAGTGAGCCATGATAGCACCACTGCACTCCAGACTGGGTGACAGAGTAAGACTCTGTCTCAAAATTGTGTGTGTGTGTGTGTGTGTGTATGTGCGTGTGTGTGTAAAATATGGGAGACATTGTTTAGTTTGCAGTGCTTGGTTCACACTGGAATTCATGGACCTAGATGGCTAATTTTGTAGTTCCACAGTGTCTGGAATCACTAAACTAGAAAGGGGGTCAGTGAACATTTTATATAAAGGGACAGATAGTAGATGTTTTAGGGATTGTGGGCCATGCAGCCTCTGTTGCAATTACTCAACTCTGCCGTTATAACAAGAATGCAGCCTGAGACAGTAAGTAAATGGCTGTGTCTGGTTCAAAATACTATTCTTTTGATTTTTTTTTTTTTTGAGACAAGAGTCTTGCTCTGTCACCAGGCTGAAGTGCAGTGACTCGATCTAGGCTCACTGCAACCTCTGCCTCCTGGGGTTCAAGCAATTCTCCTGCGTCAGCTTTCCAGGTAGCTGGGACTACAGGTGCACTACAATGTCCAGCTAGTTTTTTGTATTTTTAGTAGAGATGGACTTTCAACGTGTTAGCCAGAAAGGTCTCGATCTCTTGACCTTGTGATCCACCTGCCTCGGCCTCCCGAAGTGCTGGGATTACAGGCATGAACCACTGCACCTGGCCTGATATTTTTTAACCATTTAAAAATATGAAAATGATTCTTGGTTCATGGGCCATATAAAAACCAGATGGTTGGGGATTTGGTCTACGAGTCATAGTTTTCCAAACTCTGGTCTTGTAGACCACATTTTGGTTCCAGAAGTACAAGTTCGCTGCTTCCTCATTTGGTGACTGTACAACACAAATGCTGTTCCCTTCTTGTATTCAGAGAAAGTAGTGTGGGCTGCTAAAGAAATAGCACCAGTGTTACCATACTGCTTCTAAGCAACTAATATATTAATTATATGTGAATTTTATAGGATTACTCTGTTTAAGTTTACATTAAAATATATATATTAAACATATATGGAGAGAGAGTATATATCAAGCAGTTAATATGTTAACGGAATGCTGGTAAGATCATCTGTAACCAAGAAGAAATTTATAAATTAGTAAGGACTCTCGTGGAAGGATGTGATTATATGTAAGACTTTTAAACCAAACAAGTATCTTTTCTTCCTAATCATTTCTTTTTATAGTGGCTCTGAATCCAAAATATATATATCAGAGTCATCCCAGGACTCCAGGACACATGTAAATTCTAATTCAGAAGAGGTGTTTGTGCGTGTGCACACCTGATAGAGAACCACTGCATTACATTTACATCCTAAAATGAATTTATAAAGCAAGGGGTTTTGACCTGGCATCAGTGAACTCATATGCCCCCCAAAACTACGTATATGTAAAATTTTTTGTTAAGCTCTAGACAGCAGGCTACCACAGCTTTCATCAGGTTCCTAAAAGACTATGTGAACCCACTCTCACCCAGCCTACTCCACTCACCTGAGAAAAAGCAAAAACAGACAAAACTCACAAGATACTATTTTCTTTAAATGTACTTGAACTTAGTCTCTAGATCTCCTGTAATTCTCTTGTCTCTTTAGCTTCTCTCTGCTTCATCTCTTTAGATAATTAACTATTTATTTAACGTTTCTTAACCAAAAGATTCTAGCTAACTCAGACATTTTCTAGTTCTCTCTTTCAGGGTTCTGAAGATACATAGTTCTGAAACAGCCAGGACTAAAATGATCAATGGCAGAGATTTCTATTGTGTTTTATTTTCCATTAAGAAGAAGGAAAAAACAACTTTTTTTGACTTCTTGAAATTTTTAGGCAGAGCATAGTGGCTTATGCCTGTAATCCTAGCACTTTGGGAGGCCGAGGCAGGAGGATCACTGGAGGCCAGAAGTTCAGGACCAGCCTGGGCAACACAGGGAGACCCTATCTCTACAAAAAAATTTTGAAAACTAAGCCAGGAGACTAGGCATAGGAGCTCATGCCTTTAATCCCAGCACTTTGGGAGGCTGAGGCAGGAGGATCACTTAAGCCTAGAAGTTCAAGACCAGCCTAGGCAACGTGGTGAAACCCCATCTCTACAAAAAATACAAAAATTAGCTGGGCATAATGTGTACCTGTGGTTCCATCTACTTGGGAGGCTGAGGTAGGTGGATTGCTTGAGCCCAAGAGGCAGAGATTGCAGTGAGCTGAGATTGTGTCACTACACTCCAGCCTGGGCAACAAAGCGAGACTCTATCTCGAAAAAAGAAAAAAAGCCCAGCATGGTGGGGCAAGCCTGTGGTTCCAGCTGCCTGAGAGACTGAGGTAGGAGGATCTCTTGAGCCTGCGAGGTTGAGGCTGCAGTGAGCCATGATCATACCACTGCACTCCAGCCTGCATGACAGAGTGAGACCCTGTCTCAAAAAAAAAAAAAAGAAAAAAAAGAAATTTATAGGTAACCAGTTGACATAAAATACAGAATACAAAATCTAATGGATTGGTGCTAGGGAAAATATATATTTCTGATCAGTGAATTAGATCAAGTGATTATCATAGGTAATCTAAAATTACCCTCAATTCTACTTTCCTTTTAACTTACTCTTTTTCTAATGTCTGAATTTTTCCTTTTAGGAGATATTTTTAAAATAAAGTCTCCATGTCAAAGTATAGAACTATTGTTATGAAACATCATTAGGAAATTCCATTTTTAATTTTATTGCATTCGTTTTTCATTTAAGGGTCTACTGCTGAGCCAGTTTCTCAGTCTACCACTTCTGATTATCAGTGGGATGTTAGCCGTAATCAACCCTATATCGATGATGAATGGTCTGGGTTAAGTATGTCCTTTTAAAAATTATCAGTTATTTTTTTCAAAATTTTCTTTCTAGCACCCTGAATTCATGCTTTATGTTTTAATTTTAATTCTGATTTCTCACCTTTAAAGGTCATAAGAATATAATTTAATACCAAATGTACTACTTGAAACCTGATTATTGAATACCTGTAAAATTAAAACTAAATTATCATAATTGAGGCAATATTCAAATGTAAAGTTTTCTTCTAGTTGCTCTGTAGTATTTCTAGTTTTTAAATTTTTTGCTTTAAATAAATGTTTGTTTCTCTTCCTAGGTAGTATAATAAACTGAATTCAATATACAGGAATGGCTTTGTATTTGTGAAGTATACACACATTTTTGTGCTGGTAGAAAACCACGTTCTTAACCCAGTTGCCAGTAGAAGTTTAGTTAAAGGAAGAGTCGTTTTAAAAAAGGAAGAATATGGTTTGTATGTTCAGAAAGCTCATGCTGTCTTCATTTTTAAAAAATATATGAGGTTTTTTTCCTCACAACCCCAAATCTCAAAATTTACTTTCTGTAAATTTTTATTTCACATTCTTTTTTACTATTTACTATTTTCTGTTAGCATGTATATGTTCCCTGTGAGGTTTTCCACCATTTTTAAGCATATGTTTTGCTTCTCCAAGTAGAGAACCCTCTGAAAATGGGGACTAGCACTCTTTTATACACACAGGACCTAGTGCAGGCCCTTAAAAATGGGTGCTCATAGTAATAATAATGACAGTAAAAGTAAACACTGGACTATGTACCAGACACTGGTTTTAGTCTTTTGGATTTTATTATCTCATTTAATGTTTAAACATTTCTGTGTGGTAAGTATTACTTGTTTTTACACTTTTCTGATGAAAAAGCTGTGACAAGAGTAAATTTTCTAGCTTTCTCCAGGTCACACAGTTAGTTAAATGGGAGGAGGGTGGTAATTCAAACCTTGCTAGTCTGGCTCCAGAGTTCATCCTCTTAACACCTATCAGCCTTGGTGATGATAGTAATCATCCAGGTCAGCTGGCAACACAGTGTTTAAAGCACAGTTCTTAGGCTGGGCGCGGTGGCTCAAGCCTGTAATCCCAGCACTTTGGGAGGCCGAGGCGGGTGGATCACGAGGTCAAGAGATCGAGACCATCCTGGTCAACATGGTGAAACCCCGTCTCTACTAAAAATAAAAAAAACATTAGCTGGGCATGGTGGCGCGTGCCTGTAATCCCAGCTACTCAGGAGGCTGAGGCAGGAGAATTGCCTGAACCCAGGAGGCGGAGGTTGCGGTGAGCCGAGATCGCGCCATTGCACTCCAGCCTGGGTAACAAGAGCGAAACTCCGTCTCCAAAAAAAAAAAAAAAAAAAAAAAAAAAAAAACACAGTTCTTACAGATTAAGGGAGATGAGGGGAGAAAGATCAGGGAGAACCATATTTTAAAATGCCATGCCTTGAATTGGTGCCTAAAGATTAGGGAGTTGGCGGTTTTTAGACAGTAAATGTGAATTTTAGTCCTGACTCTGAAATGTCGTACTGCATATGGTTCGACTTTGTCACTTATCTGGGAGCTGTAAAATTGAGCAAATAACCTGTCATATCTATTTTCATAGGTTGTTGTGAGGTTTTAATGAGTTAATGGGTGAACATGAAAGCTCAGTAAATTACAGTCATCTCTCAGTATCCATGGGGGCTTGATTCCAGGACCCACCTCAGATACCAAAATCCACAGATGTTGAAGTCCCCTATTATAAAATGGCATAGTATTTGCATATAACCCGCCTAAGATTACTTATAGTACCGAATGCAGCGGTACTATAGTATTATACTGTATTGTTTAGGGAATAATGACAAGAAAGAAAAAGTCTCTACATATTCAGTACAGGCACAATTCATTCATTTTTTTCCCCCGAACATTTTTGAATCCACAAATGGAAAACCCATGAATACGCAGGGCTATGTGTGAAGTATTTAAATCCAAGGTTTTACAAGGATGTGAAAGCACTATTTTGGGGAAAAAACAGTGTATCTGTGCTTTAGGAAGAATTACCAGCTATATGCAGAATAGAATTGAGGAGTGATTATAACGATGATAGGAGTGACTATAGGAAAATAGCAGTAAGGTATCTTGGGCTGCTGTGGGTTGGGGCAGAGGAAAATTGAATGGTTAGGTCTCTAGGCTTTCCTGCTTGGACAGAGTAGCTCCACTTATTTTATCCATATTAAGATAACTTTGAATATGAAAAACATGATTGGCTGCCAAGATAAAAGATTTTTAAAACATGTATCCATAGGATTCTGTACTTAATCAAAGTAATGTGTATCAGAAACACCATCTTCCTCGAGCTTGTTATGCTGTATTAGATCCAGAGTTTCTCTTTAACATTTTCTTGGTAAATTTTATTTTCTGTGTCACCATCTTTAATACAGCTGTTTTTTTTGGTGCTCAGTGAATTTAATTATTACTTCTGAATTTCTAAAATGAATGATTTAGTATTTGAGATTACTAATCCACGAAGTATATTACATTAGATTTACATTTACAGTATAATATAATTAATATATTGACCCTCTGGTTTGAAGACATATGTTAATTTATTACTGTCTTGAACATAAAAGAACAGCATCATTGTAACCCATGTAAAAAGTCAGATGTTGAATAAAACTTTTTCTTGGCATACAGGAGTTAATGAATTAGCTATAGTGTAACAGAGTGGTTGAGAGCATGAGCTTTCAGGACAGACTACCTGGGTTTCAGTCTTAACTTCCTTGCCATTGCCCTTATGCTGGTTACATGATTATTCTATGCCTCAATTTTCTCATCTGTAAAAATAGTAATTCCTCCCCAACAGTACAGATGAGAATATTAAATTGAGTTAATACATGTAAAGCACTTAGAACACCGCCTCACATGTAGTAAGTATCCAGTAAATGCTGCTGTTGGTATCCTTCTAGTGGCAAAATTAGTCTACCCAATGTGGTTAACTAATATCGTCTGTTAAAACACTAGAGAATGTCTTTCTAACATAATTGTTTTCTTTTGTTAAAAAGTTATTAAAGTTGGGCCGGGCGCGGTGGCTCAAGCCTGTAATCCCAGCACTTTGGGAGGCCGAGGCGGGTGGATCACGAGGTCAAGAGATCGAGACCATCCTGGTCAACATGGTGAAACCCCGTCTCTACTAAAAATACAAAAAATTAGCTGGGCATGGTGGCGCGTGCCTGTAATCCCAGCTACTCAGGAGGCTGAGGCAGGAGAATTGCCTGAACCCAGGAGGCGGAGGTTGCGGTGAGCCGAGATCGCGCCATTGCACTCCAGCCTGGGTAACAAGAGTGAAACTCCGTCTCAAAAAAAAAAAAAGTTATTAAAGTTTACCATGAATTAAGTTCTGACAAGAAACAGCTGACAACCAAATAAAGGCCAGCAATGAGATGCTTAAACGTAAAACATTATTTCACAAGCAAATTAAATGGAGAGACAAATTCCTTACCCTGTTGTAAAGAAAACCAGTATAGCTCTTTAAAAAGACATTGGCAGACTAATGGAAAACTTTAGCGATGAGAAATAATTTATAATTGGAGCAAACTATACTGTAAATCTTTTTTTTTTTTTTTTTTTTTTGAAGACAGGGTTTGCTTTTTTTTCCCCGGCTGGAGGGCAATGGCACGATCTCGGCTCACCGCAACCTCCGCCTCCCGGGTTCAGGCAATTCTCCTGCCTCAGCCTCCTGAGTAGCTGGGATTACAGGCACGCGCCATCATGCCCAGCTAATTTTTTGTATTTTTAGTAGAGACGGGGTTTCACCATGTTGATCAAGCTAGTCTGGAACTCTTGACCTCGTGATCCACCCGCCTCTGCCTCCCACAGTGCTGGGATTACAGGCTTGAGCCACCGCGCCCGGCCTACTGTAAATCATTTTTAAGGGAACTATGTCTGAGAAGTTTTTTGGCGGCCAGGCGCAGTGGCTCATGCCTGTAATCCCAGCACTTTGGGAGGCTAAGACAGGTGGATCACGAGGTCAAGAGTTCCAGACTAGCTTGATCAACATGGTGAAACCCTGTCTCTCCTAAAAATTCAAAAATTAGCCAGGCATGGTGGTGCGTGCCTGTAATCCCAGCTACTAAGGAGGCTGAGGCAGGAGAATTGCTTGAACCCGGGAGGCAGAGGTTGCAGTGAGCCAAGATCACACCACTGCACTCCAGCCTGGGCAACAGAGCTACACCAGTCTCAAAAAAGATTTTTGGTATATTAGGCCTATGAATCTTAAGAATTAGTTCCTCAGGCTGGTGCCATGGCTCACACTTGTAATCTCAGCACTTTGGGAAGCCAAGGTGCAAGGATGTCTTGAGCCCACATTTTCAAGACCAGCCTAGGCAACATAGTGAGACCCCCATCTCTATTAAAAAAAAAAAAAAAAAGGAAAATAGAAAAAACTAGCTGGGCATGGTACCCATGCCTGTAGTCCCAGCTACTCAGGAGGCTAAAGTGAAGAATCACTTGAACCTGAGAAGTGGGGGCTACAGTGCCCTATGATCTTGCCACTGCACTCCAGCCTGGGCAATAGAGCAAGACCCTGTCAAAAATAAAAAATAATTTTACTAAGGATTTTACTCGGTTTTTTATCCACCTGCCACCACCTGTATTAAGAAAATGGGTGATATGTTGGTATATTGCCCATTCAATTGACTAAACCTTTTTCTACTTGATAGTTTCTTTTCTGGCAAGAAGTCTTAGAGACATGGCTTATGGACAGCAGTTTTCTAAATCTAGGTTTCTTATCTGTGAGATTTAAGCAAAGCCAATGATAACTTGGCATATGAACCTACTAAAAGTGTTATTAATGAATGCTTGGTATAAGATGGGTAGTTGGTTCCAGGCATCTACTAGATTGAAGTGTATCTCACATATGAAGTATATCTTACTGAGAGTTTCATCAGAATTGTGAGAAATAAATTTTTAGCTATACATGCCTTATAGATTAGAAACGTTTTAATATCAGTGATAATAAAAACAATAACTACCACTTATTGAGCACTTACTGCATTGCCATGAATTGCTTTACATGCATTTCATATAATCCTCTCAGCAATTCTGTGAAGTTGATAATAGAGCCCATTAAGAAACTTGACCAGGCTGAGCAAGGTGGCTCAGGCCTGTAATCCCAGCACTTTGGGAGGTCAGGGCGGGCAGATCACAAGGTCAAGAGATCGAGACCATCTTGGCCAACATGGTGAAATCCCCTCTCTACTAAAACATAGACTGGGCGTGGTAGCGCACACCTGTAGTCCCAGCTACTCGGGAGGCTGAGGCAGAAGAATCACTTGAACCTGGGAGGTGGAGGTTGCAGTGAGCTGAGATGGCGCCATTGCACTCCAACCTGGCAATAGAGTGAGATTTCATCTCAAAAAAGAAAACCAAAAACATAAAAGAAACTTGACCAAAATCACCTTGTTATTAAGTGGTAGAACAGTATTCAAATGTGCATTTGTTTGACGTGAAGGCCTGTGCTCTTCACGTCTGTGTTACTGTGTAATACTGATTCCAGATACCTGCTCTTTGTGGTGAATTTAGAAATACAGGAAGGGACTTCCTTTTTTGTAACACATTTCACACTTGTAATCACCTGTTCCATGTTTTTCCTCCAATAGACTATAAATTCTTACTTATGTTGTCCCTCCCCGTCCTCTGCTAGCTTACTTTTTTCTGTTTCCAGAAAAAATGGCAGAATCTATTACTCTGTATTTAATTGTTATACTTACCTATCTTCACCCCTGAATAGACAGACTGTGAGCTGCACATGCGGGGGGATTCTGTGTTACTTATTTTTGTATCACTAGTACCTGCCTAGCTCAAGTTCTAGTATATAGTAAGTGCTTAATAAAGGATTGAATAGACATAATTCCACTATTAAAACATATTTATTATTCCAACCTAGGCAATATGATGATACCTTATCTCTACAAAAAATGCAAAAATTAGGCACGGTGGCACATGCCTGTGGTCCCAGATGCTCGGGAGCTTGAGGCAGAAGGATCACTTGAGTCCCAGGAGGTTAAGGCTGCAGTGAACTATGATTATAGCACTGCATTCCAGCATGGGTGACAGAATAAGACCCTCTCTCTTAAATTACATATGTGTGTGTATATATATATATATATGTAAAATATAAGAGACAAAAGAAAATAAGACATTATATATATATGTATGTTTTTTATATATAATGTTTTATTTATATATCTATATAATGATTTATTTTCTTTTGCCCCTTCCTCATATAAATTTGAGATCATACTGTGTAGATAATTTTGTCTATGTTTTTTTTCTGTGAGCATTTTCCCAGATTGTTACATATTCTTCCAGAACATAGGTTTTAAAACCTTCATAAAAATATATTATACCTTCCTGTTAAAAAAAATAAGAGAGTTCACCTGGAAAAATAATAGCAAAAAAATGAAAATAATGCAAAAAGATTTGTCCTTCTAGATACAAAAAATGTGTTACAGAGTTATGTATAGCACTATCCCAGGAATAGATCAGTGGAATAGAATAGAAATTCCAGAAACAGACTGAAGTGCATATAAAAGAAAGAATTGAATAAAGCCGGGTGTAGTGGCTCATGCCTATAATCCCAGCACTTTGGGAGGCCAAGGCAGGCGGATCACAAGTCAAGAGTTCATGACCAGCCTGGCCAACGTGGTGAAACTCTGTCTCTACTAAGAATACAAAAATTGCCTGGGTGTGGTGGCATGTGCCTGTAATCTCAACTGCTTGGGAGGCTGAGGCAGGAGAATAGCTTGAACTCGGGAGGCGGAGGTTGCAGTGAGCCAAGATTGCACCACTGCGCTCCAGCCTGGGGGGCAGAGCAAGACTCCATCTCAGGGGCGCTGGAGGGGGGAAGAATTGAGTATATGATAAGAGTAGCGTTACGTATTAGTGGGAAATGATTGGATTTTTCAGTTAAGCAATGTTGGGACCAGTTGTTAACCATTTGGAAATAAAACCTAACCTTTGTCATCTTAAACCATTGTAAATTAAACCTGACTATAAGTAGATTTACAGGAACATATATAGGATGTGCAGGGAAAGAAGTGAATAATTAATTTTGAGAGCTACTTATTTAACCTGGGTAGAGACAAAGACTGTTTTTTCCTTTTAGGATAAGTCAGTGATAGCTTTCTAAAGGAGTTAAAAATTCATTACCTTCTTTTTTTTTTTTTTTTTTTTTTTTTT
>NW_022436943.1:3419587-3436181 GCF_009761245.1 Sapajus apella | reverse complement strand
TCTTTTTTTTTTTTTTTTTTTTTGAGACAGAGTTTCACTCATGTTACCCAGGCTGGAGTGCAATGGCACGATCTCGGCTCACCGCAACCTCCGCCTCCTGGGTTCAGGCAATTCTCCTGCCTCAGCCTCCTGAGTAGCTGGGATTACAAGCACGCACCACCATGCCCAGCTAATTTTTTTGTATTTTTGGTAGAGACGGGGTTTCACCATGTTGACCAGGATGGTCTCGATCTCCTGACCTCGTGATTGACTTCTATAGTGAGAGAAAGGGATCTAGAAGTCTAGAATAAAATTTATTTTTGAGAATAAATGATGATTGAAGCCCTGAAAGTTATTCAAATGCTTTTGAAGTGATTGAATAAAAGGCACATTGAATGATCTGAAAAATATAAGAAGGTACAGGTTAAGTATTAAAAGAGGGGGAGAAAAATAAGAGATTGAATATTGTCATGAGTTGGTGAATCTGAAGAACCTAATTTTGAAAAGCTCATAAGGATAGGAGAGTTGTAGTATAAAATGACAGGTAGGGAGTATAATTTTGGTACTGCTGTTAAGAATTAATTCTGTACTCTAGAAAATAAATAAATTACAAAAATATTGTGATAATCAGAGTAGAAAACAACCAGGTCCTAGACCAAGTTAAAAATGGATAAAGAAATTTAGAAAACTGATAACAAAGGAAGCAGAGAGAGTGAAATCAAATGGCTAATAAATTTTCTGGAACTTCTTAGAAATTCCACTTACCCATATGATATGCCTAGCAGAAGTTGAATAAAGATTGTTACCTTCATGTTATTGTTTTTTTTCTGGTTCTTAAAATGTGCTTGGGAGGCAGAACAATAGCTTAAAATTACAACTGAGCTAAACATAAGGAATTTTTAGTTTTTGCCTTTTACTTTATGGCAAAAATGACAAGATACCTAATTCACACTGTTGAATTTTAGATGGTCTGTCTTCTGCTGATCCCAACTCTGATTGGAATGCACCAGCAGAAGAGTGGGGCAATTGGGTAGATGAAGAAAGAGCTTCACTTCTAAAGTCCCAGGAACCAATTCCTGATGATCAAAAGGTGAGTAGGAGAGATTGCTGGGTGTTTATTTGTTAATGGAAGAGACAGGCTGGGCATGGTGGCTTACGCCTATAATGCCACCACTTTGGAAGGCTGCAGCAGGAGAATTGCTTGAGCCCAGGAGTTCAAGGCCAGCCTTGGCAACATAGCAAGACCCCATCTCTATTTATAAAATAAAGCAACTGAAGGAGAATTCTGGGTCACAGAGGCTGACACAATTGAGAGGGTCTGGGAGACAATAACAGCATCAGAAACAGCAAACCAATTAGTAACAGCAGGACTGATAAATATTATTGAATTTGCTTTCCACTAATTTAAAACAGTTTTATTAAAATTTTTGGAATAGAAATTGTATTGCAGTAAATTGAGTGAATGAGGAATAAAAAGTGCTAATAACAGGCCAGGTATGGTGGCTCACGCCTGTAATCCCAGCACTTTGGGAGGCCGAGGCCGGTGGATCACCTGAGTTCAGGAATTCAAGATCAGCTTGGCCAACTGGTGAAACTTCGTCTCTACTAAAAATACTGGCTCACGCCTGTAATCCAAGCACTTTGGAAGCCAAGGCGGGTGGATCACCTGAGGTCGGGAGTTCAAGACCAGCCTGACCAACATGGTGAAACCCCGTCTTTATTTTAACAAAAAATAAAAATTAAAAAAAAGATTAGCGGCCGGGCGCGGTGGCTCAAGCCTGTAATCCCAGCACTTTGGGAGGCCGAGGTGGGTGGATCACGAGGTCAAGAGATCGAGACCATCCTGGTCAACATGGTGAAACCCCATCTCTACTAAAACTACAAAAAAATTAGCTGGGCATGGTGGCACGTGCCTGTAATCCCAGCTACTCAGGAGGCTGAGGCAGGAGAATTGCCTGAACCCAGGAGGCGGAGGTTGCGGTGAGCCGAGATCGCGCCATTGCACTCCAGCCTGGGTAACATGAGTGAAACTCCGTCTCCAAAAAAAAAAAAAAAAAAAAAAAAGATTAGCTGGGTGTGGTGGTACACACCTATAATCTCAGCTACTGGGGAGGCTGAGGCAGGAAAATTGCTTGAACCTGGGAGATGGAGGTTGCAATGAACTGAGACTACACCACTGCACTCCAGCCTGAGCAGCAGAGCAAGACTGTCTCAAAAAAAGTGCTAATAAATTTGGATAGGAATGGAGGAGAGATAGTGGATAATAGCAATACATGATATCAGCAATGGTTTTGCTGGGGTTATGGGGGTTGTATTTTAATGATAGGGGAGATTTTGGTGTAGGGTCAGCAGTCTTCCTTCCCTCCCTCCCTCCCTTCCAACACATGGTATGAGGAATGGTTTTACTGGGCTTGTGGGGGTTGTATTTTAATGACTGGGAAGATTTGGTGTAAGGTCAGCAATTCTTTCTTTTTTCTTTCTTTCTTTCTAATAATAGCAACACGTGGTATCAGGAATGGTTTTGCTGGGCTTGTGGGGGTTGTATTTTAATGGTATGGAGATTTCGGTGTAGGGTCAGCAGTCTTTTTCTCTTTCTTTCTTCCTTGATGGGGTCCTCAAATTCTGGCCTCAAGTGACCCTCCTACCTCAGCCTCTCAAAGTGCTGGGATTACAGGTGTAAGCCACTATGTCTGGCCTGCACAGTCTTTATTAAAGAGATGTATGTTCCATTACAGCTACTTAACTATATAGCAAGCAGCCATAGATGATATGGCAATGAATTTTATTTGTAAGAACTAATGCTGGGCTATATTTGTAATTTGCCAATCCCTGTTTTAGCATGTCTGTCAATACAAAGGGAAAGGATCTAGAATACAGTAAAAAGTTAAACATAGTCTGGGCACAGTGATGCATGCCTGGCAGTCCCAGCTATTCAGGAGGCTGAGGCAGGAGGATCATTTGAACATAGCAAGACCCCATCTCTTTTAAAAAAAAAAAAAAAAAAAAAAAAAAAAGGGAAGATTTTTGACTGATAGAGTAAGGTGCCAGAAGAGGATCCAGAAGCCTTTAACAAGTGGATAGATTGATTTTGTTTTGTTTTCTTTGAGACAGTCATGCTCTGTCACCAGGCTGGAGTACAGTGGCTCAATCTTTGCTCACTGCAACCTCCGCCTCCCAGATTCAAACAATTCTTCTGCCTCATCCTCTCTAGTAACTGGGACTACAGGTGCACACCGCCATGCCTAGGTAATTTTTGTATTTCTAGTAGAGACAGGGTTTCACCACATTGGCCATGATAGTCTCCATCTCTTGACCTCATGATCCACCTGCCTCGGCCTCCCAAAGTGCTGGGATTACAGGCAGGAGCCACTGCGCTAGCCTGTTTTTTTGTTTTTTTGGTTTTTTTTTGAAATGGAGTTTCGCTCTGTCTCCCAGGCTGAAGTACAGTGGCACGATCTTGGCTCACTGCAACCTCCACCTCCCAGGTTCAAGTGATTCTTCCTCCTCAGCCTCTTGAGTAGCTGGGATTGCAGGCATGCATCACCATGCCCAGCTAATTTTTGTATTTTTAATAGAGATGGGGTTTTGCCATGTTGGCCAGGCTGGTCTCAAACTCCTGACCGCAAGTGATCCATCCAGCCTGTGAACAATGTAATTTAACTTTCTATGGAAAAGTACTTTTCATTTACTCTCACAAATGACAACCTAGATTCCTAGACTATCTTTACAAGAAGAGATGATCTAAGTAACTGCTGTTTCTCTACTCAGCACTGTAGTTATGATGATGATTTTGGTAGTCTCTTGAACTACCAAATAGCTTACAGAAATTCCAATGAGTTGGAAAAAACAAAAAATCTGGCACAAAGTTAGCTAAGAGATTTTCAGTCTAGGCTAGCTGGCTTCCAGTTGTGGAAGCCTTGAAACGTTTCGTCCATAAACTGTTTCAAGCTCTTGTAATGATTAAAATCCCATATGAGTAGATACATCTCATGAATGATACTCAGGTCACAAGGACCTTCTGCAGTCAGCTTATCACTTCATTATAATCCAACCACACAAGAAATGTAGTTCCCCATAGCAAAACACTATTTTCATTAATGGGAAGATGCTGAAATCAACTCCACATCTTTTAACTCCCATGAAAGAGTTGAGATTTTGATAAATGTATATTAAATCTTTAAATAAAAAGAACATTACTGATATATTTCAAATTCCCTTATACTGCTTCCCAGTCCCATTTTCATACTGCGTTCCTAGTGATAACCAAAATTGTGAACAGCTTCTGTGTCTATCCAATCAATTTTTCTATAAATTTATTTGTATCCACATGTAAAAGTTACATAAATGACATATTCTATCTTTCTATAACTTGCTCATTCAGCATGTTTTTGAGATTCTATTTGTAATGCTAATAATGTAGCTTTCGTTCATTTTTAACTTCTAATATGCCATTGTATAAACATATGACATCTTTCCATTCCCCAACTGATGAACATTTTAATGACAGCTCACTTTGCTTAGAAATGTACAAGATATAATAACAAAAACAGAGAAAAAATAAATGTAAAAGATAATATCTGAATATATTTAGAAAAAGAAATCCTATTATGCATGATAAAGTCTTTAAACTCCTTTCATGGGTTTTATGTGTTAAATGTCCAACAAACATCTGAATGATTACTATGTAGTAAGGTATTATGTATTAAGATATTGTACTAAGAAGCCTTTTTGTAGGTCCAGTCTAAAACCCCTTTCCCTGCTGTTGACTTTTCATATTGCCTGTCAACTGTCCCCTCTGCATTTATTTATCCCTCCTCCTACCATTAGTACTATATCCTGTTTTAAAGACCAATCCTGGCTGGACGCAGCGACTCATGCCTGTAATCTCAGCACTTTGGGAGGCTGAGGCTGGGCAGATCATCTCAGATTAAGAGTTCCAGACCAGCCTGACCAACATGGTAAAACCCCATCTCTACTAAAAAATACAAAAAAAAATCCACTGGGCATGGTGGTGGTGCATGCCTCCCAGCTACTCAGGAGGCCGAAGCAGGAGGATCACTGGAACCAGGGAGGTAGACGTTGCAGTGAGCTGAGATCGTGCCATTACACTCCAACCTGGTCAACAAGAGTGAAACTCTCTCACAAAAAAAAAAAACAATGAACTACAGTGCTCACTTTGGCAGCACATACACTAAAATTGAGACCATGCACAGTGGCTCACACCCATAATCCCAGCACTTTGGGAGGCTGAGGTGGGCAGATCACCCAGGGTTGGGAGTTTGAGACCAACCTGGCCAACATGGCCAAACCCCATCCCTACCTAAAATACAAAAAGAAATGAGCTGAGCACGGTGGCACGTGCCTGTAATCCCAACCTCGGGAGGCTGAGGCTCAAGACTTGCTTGAACCCAGGAGGCAGAGGTTGCAGTGAGCCACTTCACTCTAGCCTGAACAACGGAGTGAGACTATCTCAAAAACAAACAAACAAAAAATGTGGCCAGGTGCAGTGACTCACACCTGTAATCCCAGCACTATAGGCTGAGGTGGGAAGATCACCTGAGGTTGGGAGTTCAAGGCCAGCCTGGCCAACATGGAGAAACTCCATCTCTACTAAAAATGCAAAATTAACCGGGCGTGGTGGTGCATGCCTGTAGTCCTAGCTACTCGGGAGGCTGAGGCTAGAGAATCGCTTAAACCTGGGAGGCGAAGGTTGCGATGAGCCAAGATTTCACCATTACACTCCAGCCTGGGCAACAACAGCAAAACTCCATCTCAAAAAAAAAAAAAAAAGATACAGAGAAGATTATTATGGCCTCTGCATCATTATGAACACTGACATAACACTGTTAACTTGATAGGTATTTTTTTGTCCTGCAGAATGCTATTTTCAATGATGTTACTTTTCAAATTCAGTTTTTTAAGTTAAGCCTTTTATTTTGAGATAATTCTAGATATAAATGCAGTTAGAGGAAATAATATAGGCCAGGCACAGTGGCTCATGCTTGTTATCACAGCACTTCCAGAGCCCAAGATAGGAGGATCACCTGAGCCCAGGTATTTGAAACTAGCCTGTACAGCATAGTAAGCCCCTGTCTCTAATATTTATTTTTTAAGAGAAAAAAAAAAATCAGCCTGTAGTCTCAGCTCTCAGGTGGCTAAGGCAAGAGGATCAGGAGGTCAAGGCTGCAGTGAGCCTTGATAGCACCACTGCTTTCCAGCCTGGGCAACAGAGCAAGACCCTGTCTCAAACAAACAGAAATAAAACAGAGTGATCCCCTGTACCACTTTTACCCAGTTTTCCCCAGCATGGTAGCATGTTAAAAAACTATTAGTATTGCCGGGCACAGTGGCTCACGCCTGTAATCCCAGCACTTTGGGAGGCCGAGGCAGGTAGATCACAAGGTCAGGAGTTCAAGACCAGCCTGGCCAAGATGGTGAAGCCTCGTCTCTACTAAAAATACAAAAAAATTAGCCGAGCTTGGTGGCAGACACCTGTAATCCCGGCTACTTGGGAAACTGAGGCAAAGAATCAGTTGAACCCAGGAGGTGGAAGTTGCAGTGAACCGAGACCATACCACTGCACTCTAGCTTGGGTGGCAGTGCAAGACTTCATCTCAAAAAAAAAAAACTATAGTACTGTACAGTAGCACAGTAGCCATCCCCATCCCCAGCCCCCACCACCAGTTATACACAGGGGATACAATCCAAGACTCCCACTAGGTGGCTGAAACCACAGATAGTATCAAACCCTACATATACTATGCTTTTTCCTATACATATCTCTGATAAAGTTTAATTAGTAAGTAAGTCATAGGAAAAGGTTAACAGTAATCATAAAATAGAACAGTTATAAAATGTACTGTAATAAAAGTTATATGAATGTGATCTCTCACTTTCTCTTTTTCAAAGTACTTTAATATCAGACTGAGGTTGACCGCAGGTAACTGAAACTGCAGAATGCAAACTGCGAATAAGGGGGGACCACCTTATCACAACTGGCCTGTTTACATTGATGCAATCAAGATACAGAACATGTATCATTTCAAGAATGTTTTATTAATGGAATTATAAAATATACACACACACAGACTGAGGTTGACTGCAGGTAACTGAAACTGCAGAAAGTGAACTGCAAATAAGAGGGGACTACTTATCACAACTGGCCTGTTTACATTGATGCAATCAAGATACAGAACATTTATCATTTCAAGAATGTTTTATTAATGGAATTATAAAATATATACACATACACATAATAACCTTTTGGTATGGCTGTTTGAGATGGAGTTTTGCTCTGTCACCCAGGCTGGAGTACAGTGGCACTATCTCAGCTCACTGCAACCTCTGCCTCCCAGGTTCAAGTAATTCTCCCCTCTCAGCCTCCTGAGTAGCTGGAGTTACAGGCGCATGCCGCCATGGCCGTCTAATTTTTGTATTTTTAGTACAGACGGGGTTTCACCATATTGGTCAGGCTAGTCTCAAACTCCTGACCTCAGGTGATACACCCACCTTGGCCTCCCAAAGTGCTGGGATTACAGGCTTCAGCCACTGCACCTGGCCTTGGTATTTTTTTTTTCACTTAACATAATTCTCTGGATATTCATCCAGGTTTTTGTATGTGTCAGTAGTTTGCACCTTTTTACTGCTGAGTGATATCCCATGGTCTGGATGTACCTCAGTTTCTTTAACCATTTACCTGTTGAAGGACATTTGAGTCCGTTCCAGTTTGGGACTATTATGAATAAAACCACTAAATATGTAGGTTTTCAGAAGTTTCTGGCTAAACATAGTTTTCATTAGGATAAATGCCCAAGAGAACAATCGCTGGGTATTATGGTAATTGCATATTTTAATATTCTAAGAAACTGTTTTTTCTGTATCCTTACCTAAATTTGCAGCTGTCACTGTTTTTTATTTTAGCAGTTCTAATAGGTGTATAGTGATAACACATTGTGGCTTTAATCTGCATTTCCCTAATAGCAAATGGAGTTGAGCTTTTTTCCGTGTGTTTCTTTGCCATCCGTGTACTTGAGTGAAATGTGTGTTCATGTCTTTTGCATGTTTTCTAAGGGGATTTTGTTTTTTTTTTAACTTGAGTGTTCCTTATATTGTATGGATACTAGTTCCGTGGATGGAACTATATGGCTTGCAAATATTTTCCCCCATTGTGTAGCTTGTCGTTTCATTCTCTTAACAGCGTCAGATAAATTTTAATGCAAATTTCACTACATTTGAACTTCAGAATAAAATAGAATTACCTATTCAGTGAGTTTTTAAAACACCAAAGTTTGCACAGCTCTCTAATTATGTTGTAGTGAGTGATAGGTGACATAGACACACTGAATGAGGTTCCATGTATTTTGCTATTTTTTAAATATGTAGTTCTTGATCAGTTTTATTATTACTAGTTTGTATTTGGATTTTGGAAAATGAAGACTGAACCTAATGAATGAAATTATTTCATAATAATTTTCTAAATAATGAAAACGTAACCATTTGGTTCTTTTAATATTTTTACTTTTAACCTAAGGTCTCAGATGATGATAAAGAAAAGGGAGAGGGAGCTCTTCCAACTGGGAAATCTAAAAAGAAAAAAAAGAAAAAGAAGAAGCAAGGTGAAGATAACTCTCATGCACAGGTAAAATATCAAAACAATAAGCATTCATTACTCACCTCACCTCCTGCTTAAAATGTGAAAAGATGTTGTATAAATGCTAAGAATTATATATAAAGAGACAGTATGAGACATCATGTTTATTTGAAAAGTCATAGACTGTTTAACATACTTAGTATATCATATAATAAAAATGTTATTGCTCAAAAAATTCATATAAAGGTGTTGCTAAACTCAAAAATAAAGTAAAATTCCAAATTTTTCATGCTTTTTTTTTTTTTTTTTTTTTTTTTTGGGAGTTGGAGTCTCGCTCTGTTGCCCAGACTGGAGTGCAGTGGCGCAATCTCGGCTCACTGCAACCTTCACCTCCCGGGTTCAAGCGATTCTCCTGCCTCAGTCTCCCAAGCAGCTGGGATTACAGGCATGCGCCACCTTGCCCGGCTAATTTTTGCACTTTTGTAAAGATGGGTTTTCACCATGTTGGCCAGGTTGATCTCGAACTCCTGACCTCATGATCTTCCTGCCTCCACCTCCCAAAGTGCTGGGATTACTGGCATGAGCCACCTTGCCTGGCTGCATTTTTTATTATATAATGGTGAAATGGGAAAAGAGATACAGTATTTTACATATACAAAAATTCCTTTTGGGTGGGCGCGGTGGCTCACGCCTGTAATCCCAGCACTTTGGGAGGCCGAGGCGGGTGGATCACGAGGTGAGGAGATCGAGACCATCCTGGTCAACACGGTGAAACCCCGTCTCTACTAAAAATAGAAAACATTAGCTGGGCATGGTGGCACATGCCTGTAATCCCAACTACTCAGGAGGCTGAGGCAGGAGAATTGCCTGAACCCAGGAGGCGGAGGTTGCGGTGAGCCGAGATCGCGCCATTGCACTCCAGCCTGGGTAACAAGAGCAAAACTGTCTCAAAAAAAAAAAAAAAAAAAAAAAATTCCTTTTGAGTAACTGGAAGGTAACATTCAGCACCAATAGAAAAACCCTTAAAAAAAAAAAAAAAAAAAAAAAAAAAAAAACACCCTATGTATAACAAATGGAGTCTTTCACTTGATTTTGAGTTTACCAGTTGTCACTTAGTATCCTTTCCTGCCTTTTTGGCATCTATTCAACATACATTTTGTCTTTCCATCACTCATACGTTTTCTTTTCTTTCTTTTTCGTTGGTCTCTCCCATCTTGGGGGGCGAAAAAGTAAATTATAGTAAAGATGAAATCAAAGATGGAATTTTAAGCTGGGCATGGTGGCTCACACCTGTAATCCCAGCACCTTGGAAGGCTAAGGCGGGAGGATCACTTCAGTCCAGGAGTTAGATGCCAACCTAGGCAACAATGCAAAACCCTGTCTCTACAAAAATTAGCCAGCCGTGGTGGCATACCCCTGTAGCCCCAGCTATTCAGGAAGCTGAAGTGAGATGAGAGAATCACTTGCACCCAGGAAGCGGATCTTGCAGTGAGTCAAAATCATGCATATTCCAGCCTGGGTGAGAAAAAAAAAAAAGATGTTTTAATTTCAAATGTATCATATTATTAGAAACATGCATAAAATTTTTTTAAAGCACTAATATTGTTACATTATAACTTATTAAAATATTTGTATTCCTTACTATAACAATGTAATTAATTAATTAAATGTAGGCGACAGGGAGCTTATTGTTCTATTTATTTATTTTATTTTATTTTATTTTTTTTTGAGACAGAGTCTTGCTCTGTTGCCTAGGCTGGAGTGCAGTGACGTGATCTCAGCTCACTGTGGCCTTTGTCTCCAGGGTTCAAGCAGTTCTCCTGCCTCAGCCTCCTGAGTAGCTGGGATTACAGGCACACGCCACCATGCCTGGCTAACTTTTGTATTTTTAGTAGAGACAGGATTTTGCCATGTTAGCCAGGCTGGTCTAAGTGATCTGGCCTCAAGTGATCCCCCCGCCTCGGCCTCCCAAAGTGCTGGGATTACAGGCATAAGCCACCACACCCAGGCACTTACTGTTTTTGGAAAAAGTTTCTACATGGCTTTTTAAGGAAATATGGTATCTTTTTTTATTGTGGGAAACACATACCCTCATAAATGATATGAGCTTATTATCAATACTAGCTTGCTTTTTCAGTAGTAAAAATGGATGGACATTAAGGTTGTGAAGTAGCTAAGATCAATGGATATGAACAAACTATAGCTATAAATAGATATGCTTTTCTTGTTAGCTGGAGCTGGCTGATGAGACATTTATCCTTTGTTAGTAATACTACCTGAGAACCATTTTAGCCAAGTTTTTCTTTAATTTCTTTGACTTACAGTGTTTACTAATAATAATTTTGAGGCCGGGCGCGGTGGCTCAAGCCTGTAATCCCAGCACTTTGGGAGGCAGAGGCGGGTGGATCACGAGGTCAAGAGATCGAGACCATCCTGGTCAACATGGTGAAACCCTGTCTCTACTAAAAATACAAAAAATTAGCTGGGCATGGTGGCATGTGCCTGTAATCCCAGCTACTCAGGAGGCTGAGGCAGGAGAATTGCCTGAACCCAGGAGGCGGAGGTTGCGGTGAGCCGAGATCGCGCCATTGCACTCCAGCCTGGGTAACAAGAGCGAAACTCCGTCTCAAAAAAAAAAAAAATAATAATAATAATAATAATTTTGTGGATTGTGGTTTAGTTGAGTTCCTTTTAAAAGAAATTTTTTAGAATAGATGTAAAATATCTATTTTACGTCTATTTTTTTAAAATAGACGTAAAATATCTATTTTTGTAAAATATCTTTTTTACATCTAAAAAAGAAATTTTTTAGAATAAATGTAAAATAGGTGATCCACCTGCCTTGGCTTCCAAAGTGCTTGGATTACAGGCGTGAGCTACCACGCCCAGCCTTTTTTTCTTTTTTTTTTTGTAGAGACAGAGTTTCCCTATGCTACCCAGGCTACCCCAAACTCCTGGGCTCAAGCAGTCCTCCTGCTTTGGCTTCCAAAGTGTTGGGATTACAGATGCAAGCTACTGCGCCAGACCTAAAGTCCTTTTTAGTGTTGGTGTGTGGCTGATAGGGTCTTTCACTGTTTAGTTCAACTTAGGATGGAAATAAATTGATGTCTTCTGACTTTGTAAGATTGCAAACCTTTGAAAAACTTTGTAAGATTATATGCTTCACACACATACTTCCAAAGCTACCTGCTCAGCCTAAATTCATAGAAAATTTTGACTATCTAAACCCACTGCTATCCTGAATAAGTATCATAGAATAGAATATCAGTATCAGAAGAACATTAAGATCATCTTGGCCATTTGTTAAAAAGAACAGCCATTTTATATCGATCTGTTTGCCAAAGAATGATACAATACAGTGATGCTTCTATTTAATATATTCTAGTTCATGCTTACTTTACATACCTAAGCATATAATGTGCTCTAGAATTATTTTACTGAAACTTTGTAAAAGTCTGAAAGTCTAAGAATGTAAATCTTAAAGCTTGTATGGGTTTTTAGAATTATTAGGGCAAGGCCTGGCACGGCGGCTCACACCTGTAATCCCAGCACTTTGGGAGGCTGAGGCGGGTGGATCACGAGGTCAGGAGATTGAGACCAGCCTGACCAAAATGGTGAAACCCCGTCTCTACTTTTATTTTATTTTTTTTTTATTTTTTATTTTTTTTTATTGAGACGGAGTTTCACTCTTGTTACCCAGGCTGGAGTGCAATGGCGCGATCTCGGCTCACCGCAACCTCCGCCTCCTGGGTTCAGGCAATTCTCCTGCCTCAACCTCCTCAGTAGCTGGGATTACAGGCACGCGCCACCATGCCCAGCTAATTTTTTGTATTTTTAGTAGAGACAGGGTTTCACCATGTTGACCAGGATGGTCTTGATCTCTTGACCTCGTGATCCACCCGCCTCGGCCTCCCAAAGTGCTGGGATTACAGGCTTAAGCCACCGCGCCCGGCCCTCTACTTAAAAAAAAAAAAAAAAAAAAAAAGCCGGGCATGGTGTGCACACCTGTAATCCCAGCTACTCAGGAGTCTGAGGCAGAATAATTGCTTGAACCCAGAAGGCAGACGTTGCAGTGAGCCAAGATCATGCCACTACACTCCAGCCTGGGTGACAAATCAAGACTCTGTCTCAAAAAATAAAAAACAGTAGGACAAATTTTACTTTACAGTTGAGGAAACTGAGGCTTGGGGGAACTAAGTGACTTGTCCCTGAGGTGTGTGTGTGTTTTTGAGACAGATCTCGCTCTTTCACCCAGGCTGGAGTGACATCATCTCGGCTCACTGCAACCTCCACTTCCCAGGTTCAAGCAATTCTCCTGCATCAGCCTCCCAAGTACCTGGGATTACAGGCCTATACCACCATTACCAGATAATTTTTGTATTTTTAGTAGAAATGGGGTTTCACCATGTTGGCCAGGCTGGTCTTGAACTCCTGACCTCAAGTGATCTGCTCACCTTGGCCTCCCAAAGTGCTAGGATTACAAGCATGAGCCACCACACCTGGCCTAATTTTTGTATTTTTAGTAGAGATGGGGTTTCACAGTGTTGCCCAGGCCAGAGTGCAGTGGTGAGATGTCAGCTCACTGCAACCTCCGCCTCCCAGGTTCAAGCAATTCTCTCGTATCTCAGCCTCCCAAATATCTGGGATTACAGGCATGCACTACCACATCCAGGTAATTTTTGTATTTTTAGTAGAGCCAGTGTTTCACTATGTTGGCCAGGCTGGTCTCAAACTCCTGACCTCAGGTGATCTGCCCACCTCAGCCTCCCAAACTGCTGGGTTTACAGGGGTGAGCCACTGCACCTAGCCATCCCTGAGATTTTGTAGCTAGACTGTGGCATGGCCAAAATTGGAATTTCCTATCTATGCCCTTTTTACTATGTAAGCTTAATTTATCTAGACAATTAACTTATGTATAAACATTTTATTCCTTGAAGTCATTAAGTGAAGTGCCTTTTGTTTTTTTGTGGGATTTTTTCAAGATAAAGTTTCCCTCTGTTGCCCAGGCTGGAATGCAGTGGCGTGATCTCGGCTCACTGCAACCTTCACCTCCCAGGCTCAAGCAATTCTTGTGCCTCCAGCCTCCCAAGTAGCTAGGATTAAAGGCATGTATGCACCACTATGCCCGGCTAATTTTTGTACTTTTGTAGTTTTTGTTTTTGTTTTTGTTTTTGTTTTTGTTTTTTTGAGATGGAGTTTCGCTCTTGTACACAGGCTGGAGTGCAATGGCGCGATCTCGGCTCACCGCAACCTCCGCCTCCTGGGTTCAGGCAATTCTCCTGCCTCAGCCTCCTGAGTAGCTGGGATTACAGGCACGCGCCACCATGCCCAGCTAATTTTTTGTAGTTTTAGTAGAGACGGGGTTTCACCATGTTGACCAGGATGGTCTCGATCTCTTGACCTTGTGATCCACCCGCCTCGGCCTCCCAAAGTGCTGGGATTACAGGCTTGAGCCGCCGCGCCCGGCTGTAGTTTTTGTTTGTTTGTTTGTTTGTTTTTTGAAACAGAGTCACCCAGCCTGGAATGTGGTCACAATTCACTGCAGTCTCCATCTCTCAGGCTCAAGTGGTCCTCCCTCCTCAGCCTCCTGAGTAACTGGGACTACATGTGCACACCACCATGTGTAGCTAATTTTTATCAAAACAAGGTTTCACCATGTTGCCCAGACGGGTCTCAAATTTCTGAGCTCAAGCAAACCACCCACCTCAGCCTCCCAAAGTGCTGGGGTTACAGGCATACACTGCCATAGATTTTAATTAAGGAAGAACGAGCCGGGCGCAGTGGCTTCAGCCTGTAATCCCAGCACTTTGGGAGGCCGAGGCGGGTGGATCATGAGGTCAAGAGATCGAGACCATCCTGGTCAACATGGTGAAACCCCATCTCTACTAAAAATACAAAACATTAGCTGGGCATGGTGGCTCATGCCTGTAATCCCAGCTACTCAGGAGGCTGAGGCAGGAGAATTGCCGGAACCCAGGAGGCGGAGGTTGCGGTGAGCCAAGATCGCACCATTGCACTCCAGCCTGGGCAACAAGAGTGAAACTCTGTCTCAAAAAAAAAAAAAAAAAAAAAAAGAACGAATGATTTATATAATCTAATAGATTGTTTTTCTCTGTAGGACACAGAAGAATTAGAAAAAGAGATTAGAGAAGAGCTTCCAGCAAATACCTCTAAAAACCGTCCAAAACAGGAAAAAGCTTTTTCCTTGAAGACCATAAGCACTAGTGATCCAGCCGAAGCACTCGTCAAAAATAGCCAGGTAATTTTTAAGAATAATAAAGTTTTGGCCAGATGCAGTGGCTCATGCCTATAATCCCAACACTTTGGGAGGCAGAGGCGGGTGGATCACCTGAGGTCAGAAGTTTGAGACCAGCCTGGCCAACATGGTGAGTGAAACCCTGTCTCTACTAAAAATACAAAAATTAGCTGGGCATGGTAGAAGGTGCCTGTAATCCCAGTTACTCAGGAGGCTGAGACAGGAGAATCACTTGAACCCAGGAGGCAGAGGTTGCAGTGAGCCACTGCACTCCAGCCTGGGCAACAAAGAGTGAAGCTCCATCTCAAAAAAAAAAAAAAAAAAAAAAAGAATGAAGTTTTGGCTGGGCTAGGTGGCTCACACTTGTAATCCCAGCACTTTGGGAGGCTGAGGCGGGCAGATCACCAGGTCAGGAGTTCAAGACCAGCCTGACCAACATGGTGAAACCCCATCTCTACTAAAAATACAAAAATTAGCCAGACACAGTGGCGGGGCGCCTGTAATCTCAGCTACTCGGGAGGTTGAGGCAGGAGAATCACTTGAACCCGGGAGGCAGAGGTTACAGTGGGCTGAGATCACACCACTGCACTCCAGCCTGGGCAACAGAGCAAGACTCCATCTCAAAATAATAATAATAATAAAGTTTTGTTGACTCAAGTATTTTATCATAAGTAATGTTTTGTCGAAGCACTATTAAGCACTTAAAATATATTGACTAATTTAGTCTTCAAAACAACCCCAAGAGAAAGCCAAGACGTATTTTATAAGTGAAGGTAGAGAAGTTGAATAACTTTCCCAGACTCACATAACTATCAGTAGTGAAATCAGGAACCATTTACTATATTTTCTCCTTTTAAATATTTAGGCATACAAGGGATAGATGGCTTAGAGAAGATATGATTGGTTTCATTTTCCCCCAGCGTATGTACATTGTATAACTATGGTTCAGCCCCCCAAAGTGGAACATTTGTTTAAAACTTGGTTATAGGCTCTTGAATGATGAACCTTCTATGGCCTGCAATCTCAATATAATAGCAACCAGGTGCAGTGGCTCATGCCTATAATCCCAGCACTTTGGGAGGCCAAAGCGGGAGGATCGCTTGAGTCCAGGAGTTGGAGACCAGCCAGGGCAATATGGCTAGACTTGGTATCTACAAAAAATAGAAAAATTAGCTGGGTGTAGTGGTGCGTGTTTGTAGTCCCAGCTACTTGGGAGACTGAGTGGGAAGACCACTTGAGCCCAGGAGATTGAGGCTGCAATGACCTGTAATTGCACCATTTACACTCCAGCCTGGGTGACAGAGTGAGACTTTGTCATAAAAAATATCCTATTATAGCCGGGCACGGTGGCTCAAGCCTGTAATCCCAGCACTTTGGGAGGCCGAGGCGGGTGGATCACGAGGTCAAGAGATCGAGACCATCCTGGTCAACATGGTGAAACCCCGTCTCTACTAAAAATACAAAAAATTAGCTGGGCATGGTGGCGCGTGCCTGTAATCCCAGCTACTCGGGAGGCTGAGACAGGAGAATTGCCTGAACCCAGGAGACGGAGGTTGTGGTGAGCCGAGATCGCACCATTGCACTCCAGCCTGGGTAACAAGAGTGAAACTCTGTCTCAAAAAAAAAATCCTATCATAATGAAACTTAAGAATATGAAAATTAATGAAAATTGAATTGGCCGGGCGCGGTGGCTCAAGCCTGTAATCCCAGCACTTTGGGAGGCAGAGGCGGGTGGATCACGAGGTCAAGAGATCGAGACCATCCTGGTC
>NW_022436943.1:3402852-3419187 GCF_009761245.1 Sapajus apella | reverse complement strand
ACCCCCACCCTGGGTAAAAAAGAGCAAAACTCTGTCTCAAAAAAAAAAAAAAAAAGAAAATTGAATTATTCCTATTTGAGATTCAGTAGACATTTTATAATTTTATACCTTCATTTTTATCTCAACATATATTCATAAATATTATAGGTTATAATTTATTTGGCTATATGACTAGAGGACAGGTATGAGTTACATTGCTTATCTGGAAACCATATTAGTATTGAATTGCTGCTAAACAACCTTTTGATATTACTGTGATATTTAAACTTTATTTGAAAATTTCACCAAAAAATCTGAGATATTTTCCCCAAAATAGCCTATCAAGACTCTTCCACCTGCTACGTCTACCGAGCCATCTGTTACCTTATCAAAAAGTGATTCTGACAAGAGCTCTTCCCAAGTGCCACTGATACTACAAGAGACAGATAAATCCAAGTCAAATACCAAGCAAAATAGTGTGCCTCCTTCACAGAGTAAGTAATCCTCATTTTTTGTTTCTTTGACGTTTTTTCTGTTTACATTTTTCTTGTGTTAAGGCTCTGATGTTAAAAGTCTAATGGATTGCTGGGTGCAGTGGCTTATGCCTGTAATCCCAACACTTTGGGAGGCTGAGGTGGGCGGATCACGTGAGGTCGTGAGTTCAAGACCAGCCTGACTAACATGAATAAACCCTATCTCTACTAAAAATACAAAATTAGCTGGGTGTGGTGGCACGTGCCTGTAATCCCAGCTACTCAGGATGCTGAGGCAGGAGAATCGCTTGAACTTGGGAGGCAGAGGTTGCTATGAGCCAAGATCACGCCATTGCACTCCAGCCTGGGCAACAAGAGCAAAACTCTGTCTCAAAAAAAAAAAAGTCTAATGGATTAATAAGAGTAGCCCTTTCTTCCTTTAAAATGCTGAATTTTTTGGATGTTTGTGTACTTCAGTTGTAAAGGCCAAGTTGTTAAAATAACTGAAGGAGGCCGTGCGCGGTGGCTCACACCTGTAATCCCAGCACTTTGGGAGGCCGAGGCGGGGCAGATCACTTGAGGTCAGGAGTTCAAAACCAACCTGGCCAACAAGGCGAAACCCCATCTCTACTAAAAATACAAAAATTAGCTGCGTGTGCTAGCACACATCTGTAATCCCAGCTACTCAGGAGGCTGAAGCAGGAGAATTGCTTGAATCAGGAGGTGTAGGTTGCAGTGAGCCAAGATTGTGCCATTGCACTCCAGCATGGGTGACAGAACGAGATTCAATAAATAAATAGTCAGTCTGCCTGTCTGTCTCTAAAAGAGAGAAGACTTTGCTGAGAACAGAGAGGGGGAACTTTTCATGCCTACCTGCTTGCCTGTCTGATCCCTCCCTTTTTCTCTGCACATGTTCTTGAGGCTACAAATTATTCTCTGCTTTTTTTTCCTCCTTTACTGTCTTCAGCTACCTTTAGTATCTATTTTGCCCGTTTTCCTCTTTCATTAGTTAGGTTGAGCCATATTAAATAACAGTTTTTTTAGGTCAAAACTGGTTGAATATCAGTAGTTCCATGTAGTTCAACCTAATAATACCATTGAAAGGAAAGGAGGGAGGAAGGCATAGAATAACTTAAAATATGTAACAAGGGCTTGAAAACTTATACATAAAATTTGAGTATTTTAAAGCATTTTTTCATAGTTACTACTTGTATCTTACTGAGATGTGGCAGTATTTACTGTCCTCCTAATTTTTTTTGTTTGTTCCCTCCCCCCTTTTTCTTTTTAGCCAAGTCTGAAACTAGCTGGGAATCTCCCAAACAAATAAAAAAGAAGAAAAAAGCCAGACGAGAAACGTGAAATTTTTTTTCCTGAATTGGACATGTGTTTGCAAACACTGTCTTGAAGATTATGCTGTTTATGCAATAATTTGTGAACATGTACAGAGTTTTATATAAATTTAAACCAATTTTTAAAACAAAACTGCAGACACAACCACCATAAAAATGGAATCAAAAGAAAGTTAATTTATGAAATTAAGAGGTCAGCAGAATATACTCAGTGATGGAAGACACTTGGGAAAGTCTTTTTAATTGAACAAGAACGATCTTAATTTAAGAATATTATCCTGGTTTTACAACAGTGCCCTGTTTACAACAGATTGTGCCCTATCTCATCTGCAGCCGTGGAATAAAGGATTCTGATTAGAAAGAGGGTTGCCTACAAATTAGTAAGCAATTCCTTGGATCTTATGCACAGAACTTGTAACATTTGAATCTGTTTTATGCTTAAATCAAAGTGCTTTGATCAAATGCATAACCTGCCATATCTTTACATATTTGTTGGTAGCAATTTGTATTAAAGAAATCACAAGTGCAAATAAAGTCATTTATCATTTGTTTAACTAAACTGTCATGGTTTAGTTTACAATTTTTAAAAAGTTCTTAAAATACTGAAAATGCAGTTGACACTTGTATGGCTTATGAAGTTATTTTTGATAGTCTTACATTACTTGAATTGTTCAAAGTACAGTATATTTTAAATTAAGAAAAGTGAACTATATGTATTTGTTTTATACATTTAAGGCTTAGACTCATAAATAATGCTGTTGTTTATGATTTGAAAACTTTCAGGCAAAATCCAATTTACATTTTTCCTTTCCCTAGCAATTACTTTTTTCCAGCTTCAATTCTTCTTAGTTACTAGTACTTTTTTGACTTTAAAAATGAAACCATTCACAAACTTTTGGTATATGATGGAGAATGAAAAACTAGAGTCAGACAGCTTTAATTGACATTGTCAAGACCTCCAGTTATCAGGAATACATTTTTTTACTGCCTTAACCTGTAGTGTGTAGAATATGCATCAATTTCTTGAAGGGGATTCGTGTTTTTATAAGAATTTTCATGTAATTATTGCAATTGTGGTCAAATAAGGAACGTTTCCTGCTTGAAATTAAATTGATTTAAATGATGTGTGAGATGTTTCACCATTTCAGGCACTGTGTAATTCTCTTGTAAAAAACTGGCAGGTATCTTTGTAACTATAAATAGTGCATGCTCAGCCATGTACACTGTAAATAGCCTTTACCAAACGTGTTTGACAAGGACCATAATTAACATCACTTAGTGAATTGTGATAAAGAAAAAAAAGCCATGATTTATTCGATGTGATTGGCTTAATTGTTTTATGTGGCGCCAAGAATGAAACTGTTTAACAGCTGTAACCAATGGTACTGATCTGTCCATCCAATGTTGTCATTATATTTGATTGTGGTTCAATAGTATTGCGTTTTCAGACCAGGAAAGCTAAAGAAAGAAAATGGTTTTACTTTTGCTGAAGACTGGCCTTATTAATGGACAGCTTTCCTAACAAGTGATTATTAACTTTTATCAGGTGTTAACATCTGTTTCAGGAACATGGCAGTATGTTTACATGTCAGAAGTTTTGTTTAATTCTATGGTATTTCTAAATTGACTTGTTTAAATAAATTTAGCAAATGGATAGCATTGTTTTTTATTTGCTTCAATATGGGGGTAGACAATAGCTAAAGAGCCAAGGATGGACTTCTTCAAATGACTTTATTCTGTTAGCTTTACATAGGTGTTAGAGGATTCCTAAGGTGTCAGCACTTTGTAAAGGTACCACAAAGGAGAATTTGATAGGGAATCTAATTTTAGAATGTGCCAAATGGTCTGTGCTCAACAATATAATTGAACTCTCTCAACTCTACCTCACCATTTCTTTATCTTAATATTCTGTTGACTATGTCAAACGTTGACTTTATTTCTGCAGCCTAGTATCTCCCCATTCAACCACCTATGCCAGATGTTAAAGACACCAGATGTTTTTGAGAAGTGTCTTGTGGAGATGCAGAGATGCATTGCTAAGCTGAGGTGGATCCAGTGTAGAGATACCTCTGTTTCTTCTTTGTGGCTCAAGAGCTAGGACTTGGACTTTATGTTTTAAGATATGGCAGCTGACTGGGCATGGTGGCTTACACCTGTAATCCCAACACTTTGGGAGGCCAAGGCAGGTGGATCACGAGGTCAGGAGTTCAAGACCAGCCTGGCCAAGATGGTGAAACCCCTGTCTCTACCAAAAATATGAAAAAATTAGCTGGGCGTGGTGGCGGGCACCTGTAATCCACGCTATTTAGGAGGCTGAGGCAGAGAATTGCTTGAACCCGGGAGGCAGAGGTTGCAGTGAGCAGGGATCGCACCACTGCACTCCAGCCTGGGCGAAATAGTAAGACTTCATCTCAAAAAGAAAAAGATGGCAGCTATATAAATGATAAAATTAATTATATTCTCTTTCATATGCATGAGATGCAAAATCTGTCACAATTAAGATAATTTAATTACCCTTTACCTTGATTCATAGATCTTTATGTGACATAAAAAGAGTTTCTGGGCCCAGCACAGTGGCACGCCTGTAATCCTAGCGCTTTGGGAGGCCAAGGCGGGTGGATCACTTGAGGTTAGGAGTTCAAAACCAGCCTGGCCAACGTGGTGAAACCCCGTCTCTACTAAAAATACAAAAATTAGACGGGTGTGGTGGCAGGCACCTGTAATCCCAGCTACTAGGGAGGCTGAGGCTGGAGAATCGCCTGATCCCAGGGAGTGGAGGATGCAGTGAGCCAGGGTTTCGCCACTGCACTTGACAGAACGAGACTCCATCTCAAAAGAAAAAAAAACAGTTTCTGGGACCTGAACAGGAACTTCGGTTTCTGTCATCAATTCAGAAAGCACTAAAATGCAGGTGGTGATTCAGGGAGGAGCAGGAGGAGAGAGCCTGTTATCTGGTGGCATGAATAAGATGGATCCTGAACTAGTAGGGAAATAACTAACCTCTTCAGGCTTTATCAGGCCTGGAGGGGAACCTTGTTTATGATAGCTAGTAAGATGTCCTAGAGAAGCCACTCAAAAGGCTCCTTAATCCTGCCTGTCTCCACAAACATACTGAAAATCTTTTCCTACTCTGGGGCAGAGTGTAGTGGTTTAGGGTTTCTCCAGACTGGAATCCTACCTATCTGCACCCCAATTGAGCAAAACAACAGTTGAGAGAGTCCAAAAAAAAAAGTATTAAAATGTGATTAATGTAATTTACCATGTTGTGCATGCATTTTATTGGGGAGGAGAGGTCAGAATAATTCACCCAAATCTAATTGTCTTATTTCATAGGCTAATCTGGTTTATATTTGCATTAAAGATACTGGAGGGCAATATTTACAGAGTTTAGTTTTTCTTAATTAAAAACAGTCTTCTATTATAGTGTAAAATATCTTTTAAAATTTAGAGTTTTAGGTTTAAGATGTCTAGTAGATATCTTAAGATTTTCCTGTAAACTCATTGCACAAACTGGAATTACTTTCCAAAAGACTTAGGGAATGCAAATATGTTATTTGTAAGATGCACTGAGTATTGTAAATAAAACAAGCCATTTTTGATTTGTTTAAATTGCTCGTTACAGTTCTCTTGTGGGAAGGGACTTTGCCAGTTATTTTGCATCTTAAGCTAGTGTAAAGGCAATTACTTGTTGCTGAAAATGCCGCTGTTTGTGACACACAATGTTCTCTACAGAAAACATCTATCTCATGTCATTTTAGCAGTAGATGTAACTGCCTGCCACAGGTGTAATATGTTATTTGTATCAGCCTTTTCAGTTAGGGAAATTAGACTGAAGCCTGGCATTATGCATTAGTTTGTATGTATGGGTTCAGCTGTGTCCCCAAACAATAGCTGCTTGTACAAGATAGAATTTTGTTTCTCAGCTGGGCACGGTGGCTCATGCCAGTAATCTAAGCTTTTGGGAGACCAACAAAGGAGGATTGCTTGAGCCTAGGAGTTCAAAACCAGCCTGAGCAATATAGTGAGACCCCTATCTTGACAAAAAAAAAAAACTAAAAAACAAAAAAGTTTCTCTTGCATATAAAATTCTGGGAAGGCAATCCAGAGCCCATATGATATGCGGGGTCAGGGATCCAGGTTCTGTCTATTTTTTTCCTCCCCATTCTCAACCTGTGGCTTTTTTTTTTTTTTAATGGAGTTTCACTCTTGTTCCCCAGGCTGGAGTGCAATGGTTCCATCTCAGCTCACCGTACCCTCTACCTCCTGGGTTTAAGGGATTGTCCTGCCTCCGCCTCCCAAGTAGCTCGGATCACAGGCATGCGCCACCATGCCTGGCTAATTTTGTATTTTTGGTAGAGACAGGGTTTCTCCATGTTGGTCAGGCTGGTCTCCCAACCACAGGTGATCCACCCACCTCGGCCTCCCAAAGTGCTGGAATTACAGGCATGAGCCACCACGCCTGGCCTTTTTCTTCTTCTAATGAGACAGGATCTCACTCTGTTGACCAGGTTGGAGTGAAGTGGCACCGTTCTAGCTCATTTCAGCCTGGAACTCCTAGGCTCAAGCTATAGTCTCCCATTTTAACCTAAGCCTCCAGAGTACCTGGGCCTATAGACCTACACGCCTCCATGCCTGGCTAACGTTTTTTGTTTGTTTTTGGTAGAGATGTGGTTATTGTTATGTTGCCCAGGCTGGCCTTGAACTCCTGGGCTTAAGTGATCCTCCTGCCTTGGCCTCCCAAAGTGCTAGGATTACAGGTGTGAGCCACTGCACTGGACCAACATGTGGCTTTCAATTCTTACTTGAAGACAGCTGCTCCAGCTAGAAACTTCCTATCAGCATTTGAGCCAGCTGAAAGAGGGATTACCACTCCCACCCCAAGAACACTTCCTAGAAGTTCTACACCCTATATAAACTGAAATTTCAAACAGTTGCTGGGTCACACTAGCTATGTAGCTAGATGGGAAGTCATATTTTGTCTGGGCTCCCATGGGCCAAATTAACATCTTGGGATTCTGTTACTAAGGAAGAAGAGAATTAGACAATGGGCACCTCTAACAGTCTCTGTCAGAGTTGACATACATTGTGTGTCTCCTGCACCAAAGCATCATTTTTGAGGTCAAGTGTTTTTCCAACTGAGCAGAAATGTGGAAGGCTGTTCAGTGCTGCTTAGTGTAGCAGCTAATAATATTCCAACTTCTATATGATAATATTTTTTCTAGAGACAGGGTCTCACTGTTGCCCAGGCTGGTCTCCAGTTCCTGGGCTCAAGCAATCCTCCCACCTCAGCCTCCTAAATGGTGGGATTACAGGCATGACCCACTATGCCCAGTCTATATATAATAGATTTTAGAAGAAATTGCTGCTGCTCAGTGACTGCTTTAAATTCTAGAGACAGGCTGAGAGAAACTTAGTAGCCTGCCTGTGCATACTGCTAGTACAGATTCTAACAAGTTGTAAGAGAATCACCCTGGTATATAAAGTAATCTTTTAAACCATGGAAAAGGCATTACTATTGTTCTAATCTTCCTGAGCACTCTAACAGAACAATGATGTATAACCCTAGCTTCACGACATGTATATAGCGTGTTGTAAGATGTTTGCCAGCTAATAGTTACAGTACTGAAGCTTGTGAATAAGTTAATTGAGAAAACTTTAAGCAGGTTCAAGGTTATCCCATGACAGTAGCATTCTTATTTGTATATATGTGCTTTCCTTTTTTATTTGTATCAAGGCATTTAAAATGAATATATGTAACATGTACCTAAGTTTTAAAACATAATAAAATGAACACGTCTGAAACCACCATTCTGCTCAAGAAATAGAACATTACTTAAGAAATAGAACTTTACAGGGGGATAATGGGAACCGGCTTGACTTGTTGTCTGGTAACAGGATTAGAGGGGAAAGGCTTGGATGAAAATGACTCTTTCCAACTACCTCACCTGGCATAGGTCCTTTTTGGTACCAACAGAGGCTTACGGTCCTAGGAAGCATCTAGCCTGGTCTCAGAAAGGTTTCATGGCAACTTCATTGCCTCTCTTCCCTCAAGACATTTCACTGATTTGTTGGGAAAGTGTTTTAATAACTACACATGGGCACAATGACTATGAATGTGAATGATGCCCCAAGCTGTATAGTGCACAACTCTACATGGCAGCCTTTCCATGAGAAAGGCAGATAGATCACGCAATAGATGTCATTTCTTTTTTTTTTTTTGAGATGGGCTCGCTCTCTGTCACCCAAGCTGGAGTGCAATGGTGCAATCATGGCTCACTGCACCCTCCATCTCCCAAGTTCAAGTGATTCTCCTGCCTCAGCCTCTTGAGTTGCTGGGCGTCACCATACCCAGCTAATATTTGTATATTTAGTAGAGACAGGGTTTCACCATGTTGGTCAGGCTGGTCTCAAACTCTTGACCTCAGGTAATCCACCCAAACTTAGCCTCCCAAAGCTCTGGGATTACAGGTGTGAGCCACTGTGCCCAGCCATAGATGTCATTTCTACGCAGCTTTCCCAGTTCAGAAAAGCAGCAAGTGGAGGCCGGGCGCGGGGGCTCACGCCTGTAATCCCAGCGCTTTGGGAGGCCGAGGTGGGTGGATCACCTGAGGTCAGGAGTTCAAGACCAGCCTGGTCATCATGGTGAAACCCCATCTTTAAAAAATAATTATATTTATTTAAAATAAATTAAAAATAAAATATGTTAAAATTTAATTAAATTTTAAATTTATATTTTAAATTAAAATATATTAAAAATAAATTAAAAAAATAAAAAAGCAGCAAGTGTCCTGTAGGCACTTTGAGGATTTCTGTGAGGCTTGTTCTGGGGCTGGAGACTTGACAGACACCAAAGGAGGTCTGTGGCAAACAGCAAGAGCTATTATTAGTAACAGGATAGTGAGATTACCAGTATTTTTTTTTTTTTTTTTTTGAGATGGAGCCTTGCTCTTGTCGCCCAGACTGGAGTGCAATGGTATGATCTCCACTCACTAACCTCTGCCTCTCAGGTTCCAGTGATTCTTCTGCCTCTTCCTCCTAAGTAAATGGGATTACAGGTGCCTGCCACCACACCTGGCTAATTTTTTTGTATTTTTAGTAGACACAGGATTTCACCATGTTGACCAGGCTGATCTCAAACTCCTGGCCTCAAGTGATCCGCCTGCCTCAGCCTCCCAAAGTGCTGGGATTACAAGCGTGAGCCACCATGCCCAGCCTTTTTTTTTTTTTTTTGAAACGAAGTCTCGCTCTGTTGCTCAGGCTGGAGAGCAGTGGCACAATCTTGGCTCACTGCAACCTCTGTCTCCCGGGTTCAAGTGATCTTCCTGCCTCAGCCTCCAGAGTAGCTAGAATTACAGGCACATGCCACCACACTTGGCTAATTTTTTTAGCCAAGTGATCCACCCACCTCAGCCTCCCAAAGTGCTGGGATTACAGGCATGAGCCATTGGGCCTGGCCGTGTTTTTTAGTAGACAGGATCTCCCTCTGTCTACCAGACTGGAGTGCAGTGGCACAATCACAGCTCACCGCAGCCTCAAACTCCTGGGCTCAAGCGATCCCCCTGCCTCAGCCTCCTGAGTAGCTGGGACTACAGGCACCACCACTACCACACTAGGATAGTTATATTTTTTATACAAATGGGATCTTGCTTTGTTGCCCAGGCTGGTCCCAAACTTCTAGGCTCAAGCAATCTGCCCACCTCAGCCTCACAAACTGCTGAGATTAATAGGCACAAGCCACTGTGCCAGGCCTGAAATTTTTTAAAATACCTCAAAGATCATGAAAATAAATAATTTAGGCCCAGGCACAGTGGGTCACACCTATAATCCCAGCACTTTGGGAGGCCAAGGCAGGAGGATCACGAGGTCAAGAAATCATGACCAGCCTGGCCAACACCGTGAAACTCCATCTCTACTAAAAATACAAAAATTAGCCAGGCATGGTAGCAGGTACCTGTAGTTCCAGCTACTCAGGAGGCTGAGGCAGGAGAATCACTTGAACCCAGGAGGCAAAGGTTGCCATGAGCCAAAATCACGCCACTGCACTCCAGCCCAGCTACAAAATGAGACTCCATCTTAAAAAAAAAAAGAAAAGAAAAATAATTTAGGCTGGCCGCAGTGACTCACGCCTGCAATCTGAGCACTTTGGGAGGCCGAGGCAGGTGGATCACTTGAGGTCAGGAGTTCAAGACCAGCTTGGCCAACATGGTAAAACCCCATCTCTACTAAAATACAAAAATTAGCAGGCATAATGGCAAGTGCCAGTAATCCCAGCTACTCAGGAGGCTGAGACAGGAAAATCACTTGAACCTGGGAGACAGTGGTTTCAGTGAGCCAAGATCACGCCACTGCACTCCAACCTGGATGGCTGAGCAAGACTCTGTCTCAGATAAATAATCTGAAAAAGATCAAGTAAGGAAAAAATAGTGGGCAGTGGTGGGAAGGAGGAGAGGGCTAGTCTCAGGAATAAAATATCAGAATAAAATATAAAATATAAAACAGCTTGCATCAGTAAGTAATCTTTGTTGTATAACCCAGAATCTGCTCTGGCTAGTTCAAGCTGGAAAGGAATATAGAAGGACCAGAGATCCAGGCCCTTAAACCATTAAGAATAACGCCTGACCCGGTGCAGCAGCTCACACCTGTAATCCCAGCACTTTGGGAGGCTGAGGCAGGTGGATCACAAGGTCAGGAGTTCGAGACCAGCCCAACCAACATGGTGAAACCCCATCTCTACTAAAAATACAAAAAATTAGCCAGGTGTGGTGGCACATGCCTGTAATCCCAGCCACTCAGGAGGCTAAGGTAGGAGAATCACTTGTACCTGGGAGGCGGAGGTTGCAGTGAGCCGAGATCACACCACTGCACTCCAGCCTGGGTGACAGAGCAAGATTTTGTTTCAAAAAAAAAAGAGAGAGAAACACCTAGCCATTTGAGAATCTGCTCTAGAAAAGACAATCCACCCATCAGCTCCTGAGGATGCTTGGGACAGCAGCTCCACCCCTGCTGCTGCTGATGATGATGATGAATAGTTGGATGCCACTCCACCCTGCTTGCCAAACTGGATTCTGCTGAGGCATACTCCCTGTCCTCGCTCCTTTCTTAGTGTTTCGCAGAGGCTAGGTCATATTCATGTCTGTGACAAGCAGTGAGGGAGACTGAGAATGAATTTGGGGAACTCCAAATGGAAAGGATATTCAAGATATATTTATTGGGCCAGGTGCAGTGGCTCACACCTGTAATCCAGCACTTTGGGAGGCTGAGGCAGATGGAGTCATGAAATCAAGAGATCAAGACCAGGCTGGCCAACATGGTAAAACCCCAACTCTACTAAAAATACAAAAATTAGCTGGGCATAGTGGTGTGCACCTGTAATCCCAGCTACTTGGGAGGCTGAGGCAGGAGAATCACTTGAACCTGGGAGGCGGAGGTTGCAGTGCATCAGGATCGTGCCACTACACTCCAGCCTGGTGACAGAGGGAGACTCCATCACAAAAAATATATATATACTTGCTGGGCGTGCTGGCTCACGCCTGTAATCCTAGCACTTTGGGAGGCTGAGGCGGGTGGATCACAAGGTCGGGAAATTGAGACCGTACTGGCTAACACATTGAAACCCTGTCTCTACTAAAAATACCAAAAATTAGGGCCGGGCACGGTGGCTCAAGCCTGTAATCCCAGCACTTTGGGAGGCCGAGGCGGGTGGATCACAAGGTCAAGAGATCGAGACCATCCTGGTCAACATGGTGAAACCCCGTCTCTACTAAAACTACAAAAAATTAGCTGGGCATGGTGGCACGTGCCTGTAATCCCAGCTACTCAGGAGGCTGAGGCAGGAGAATTGCCTGAACCCAGGAGGCGGAGGTTGCAGTGAGCCGAGATCGCGCCATTGCACTCCAGCCTGGGTAACAAGAGCGAAACTCCGTCTCAAAAAAAAAAAAAAAAGCCAGATGTGGTGGCACGTGCCTATAGTCCCAGCTACTTGGGAGTCTGAGGCAGAGAAGTGCTTGAACCTAGGAGGCGGAGGTTGCAGTGAACCGAGATCAAGATCGCACCACTGCACTCCAGCCTGGCGACAAAGTGAGACTCCGTCTCAAAAGTGTGTGTGTGTGTGTGTGTGTGTGTGTATAAATGTATATATTTATATATATTAAAATATATTTTTATATATTTATATATTTAAAATATACATATATTTATGTATATTTATTGAACAGCTAAAACCCAATTAATGTGCACTCTACCAATGGAATCTATAAATTCGCAACAAAAGGGATAGTTAAATTGGTCAGGAGAACCAGGGTATAGAATCCAGAAATAGATGAGAATTTTGTATACAACTTAAGTAGTGTTTTAGTTGAGAAGTAATTGAACTTGGCATGCAAGCTCCAAAAAAAAAATAATAAAAATAAACAAAAACAGAAGTAATTGAACTAAGTAGTGACCAACTTAATAGATGGTACTGGCACTACCTATTTGGAAGAAAAAAAATCTGGGCCACTATCATACATATAAGAAAAAAAACAGGACAGGCGCGGTGGCTCAAGCCTGTAATCCCAGCACTTTGGGAGGCCGAGGCGGGTGGATCACGAGGTCAAGAGATCAAGACCATCCTGGTCAACATGGTGAAACCCTGTCTCTACTAAAAATACAAAAACATTAGCTGGGCATGGTGGCGCGTGCCTGTAGTCCCAGCTGCTCAGGAGGCTGAGGCAGGAGAATTGCCTGAACCCAGGAGGCGGAGGTTGCGGTGAGCCGAGATCGTGCCATTGCACTCCAGCCTGGGTAACAAGAGCGAAACTCCATCTCAAAAAAAAAAAAAAAAAAAAAAGAAAAAAGAAAAAAAACTTTAAAGATAATACAGGAAACTATATGTATAACCTAGGGGTCAGGGAGATAATATTTTTTCCTTTAAGCTCCATTGAACTTGAAGGAGAGAGATTCTTAACCAAGGCTAGAAACCCAGAAGCTATAAAAGAAAAGATGGGGCCAGGCATGGTAGCTCACGCCTGTAATCCCAGCACTTTGCTGAGGCAGGTGGATCATGGTATCAGGAGTTCGAGACCAGCTCTGGCATCGTGGCAAAACCCTGTCTCTACTAAAAATACAAATTAGCTAGGCGTGGTGGCATGCACCTGTAGTCTCAGCTACTCAGGAGGCTGAGGCACGAGAATTACTTGAACTCAGGAGGCAGAGGTTGCAGTGAGTCAAGATCATGCCACTGCACTCCAGCCTTGGTGACAGAGTGAGACTCTATCTAAAAAAAAAAAGAAAAGAAAAGAAAAAGAAAGAAAAGAAAAGATGGCTATATTTGGTTGTATACAATTTTTTTTTTCTTTTCTTAGTTTATTGTTTGGTAGAAAAACAGGCGTTTTAACACTGAATAAACATCTCACAAACCGTTGCTCCTAGATTACAGTCAAAGCCAATTTTTTTTGACACTGGGCTTTTGAATCTGACGTTCAACTCACCGTAATAGAAACCAGAGCTGCTATACCTTACATTCTGCAAGGTACCTCAACAAAGGCATGCTAAAGACTGTTTAAAACTTCTAGCATGCAAGAAGATCCGACTTTCCTTCCCACACCTTTGGATAATAACAGGAGAATCCTAGTCATCTGCTGTTGAGTTGGAGAAGGCCAAGTTCAAGGATTCCAAACTCCAGCCTTCAATATTTCTGGAGAGACTCAGAGAAGTAACCTCCCCCTCCTCTCCTGCTCGCTTCCCCAAGTACAGATGCAGGTCTTCCTGGGACCAGGCACCGGGGAGTCAAAGCATCTCACCGGTCTCATCACTGGGCTTCTCCAAAGGGCTTTTGGTGGAAGAAGCTTTAATTTCAGTTTTGGTCAATCTTCCATCCTTAGAAACGTCTTTCTTGTTAAGAAAAGGCAGGGAGGGTTAACTAAGTTCTAAGAATTCAACAAGGAAAGGAAATAGGTTCCTTTTATGAAAAGGACCTCCAGGCTCTCTGAGCCAGTAATTGAACTGAAATCACTTTCCTGAGTGTCTCCACACGGAATATTCAGCACTTTTCTCCTGGCAGCCAGAGGATGGGATCTGTATACGTTGAGTGCCACTTACAATGCCCTCATTAGATGCAGTAAAAAGCTACTCTTGACTCCCGTAGGTCAAACCCACATGCCTCTGGGCTGTACCCTGCGGAATTAGCTGTAGGAATAACAGTAAATGTCCTGCCCGACGGCCATGAGCAGCCCTGGCGCGCCCCGGGAGCCCCCCAGCCACGATGAGAAGGCCACACTGGGAATGTCATCCTTGGAGGCAGGGTATGGGGAGGGTATGGTTCTGAGTAGGTGGGCATCATGGAGTCTCCAGATTCTCGTGTAGCAGTCCTGGCCCACTGCCATTAGGATTCCTTCTTCCTCATGCACATGCAGGGGCAGGTAGGGGTACCCGTTCACGTGGCCTTCATACTGCCTTATGCACTTAGTGGTCCTCAGGTCCCACAGCTTGATCTTTCCAGCCATGTCTGACGCCATCAGGCATTGCTTGTCTTGGAGAATCCGCACAGAGGTCACTGCTGAGTCATGAAATAGGCGGGTGGCCTTCCACCCCTTGCCTTGATTTCCACAACGCAGATCAATGGCAAAGATCTCCCCAGAGCGGCAGCCATTAAACAGCAGAGGAGCCATGAGAGCAAACTGTTGGGCCAAGACATCACTGCTGGTCCCAAAGGACTACCGGTGTCCCATCACCACGTTGGTCAACAGGACCTGCCGAGTCAAGCCTGTACTGAGCAGTTATTTGCTTGGATATTCAGGGACCAGGCACAGGACCAGGCACCAGGGATCCGGAAGCTGCAGAGCATGCCAGGCCGGTCTATTCCTGGGTGACTATTGACAAACAGTGATGCTGGGAGCAGGGTGGCACAGCCTGGAGTCTCCGCGAGTCCCATGAGGCACAGCAGAATATGGGAATCCAAGTGATCCCGCGAGGCCCAGCACACCGAGTTCACCTTCCGGTTGGGGAAGTAGAGGTTTTCGTGCATGAACACCTTGAGCGTGGGGGTCTTCAGACTCTGCAGGTTGATGATGCCATACTTGGAGCCTCCGACTTTGACATCATTGACTGTGAAGAGCCGGTCACTGTTGGTATCTGCCAGTATGAGGTTAAATCGGTCGCTTGCCAAGGCGGAGGGATCCAAGCGCCGAATCTGAGCCTTTTTCCTCTCCGTGCAGCTGAGACGCAGCTCGTGGACTAAATGGCAATAATTGCTGACGTTGAGAAAACCCAGCTGGCTTTTTCATAGCATGGAAGATGCATTAAATCCCATCCTGGCAATCTTTTTCTGCTTGTCCTCTTCCTCGAGCAGCCGCAGTCTCTTGCTCTCCATTTCCTTCTGCCGGATGCTCTCTTTCGTGAGGGAGTTGCCGTTGTTATGTCCAGGGAGCAAGCGGGAGTGGCGTTTCTTTTCAGGGTCGAAGTAAAACCCAGGTAGCTCTGGCACAGAGGAGGCCCCAGCTGTGCCAGACGAGGTCGACGGAGACTCGTCATCATGGTTACCAGAATCTTGAGCGGGCTGTGCTGCCCGGGAGTTGGACCTGTCGTCAGAATCACGGAGTCTGAACCAAGGGTTCTGCTGGTGGCTTCTTCTCCCACGTCTACTCCTACTCTGCCAGCTACTTTTATTCATTTCAGTTCCTATTTATGGTCGATTGGTTTTCATCAAGGTGCCAAGACCATCCAATGGAAGAAAGAAGAGGCTTTTCAACTGCTGGGACATTTGAATATCAAACTGTTCAGAGGTTTCCTTCCGGATCCCCCTCGGCCTTAGCTCTGCAGGACTTGGGCCGACATGTGCAAGGACCCGGAAAGACCAAGGTGTAGCGTCAGCCCAATTATTTTTAATTTTTATTGTGTTTTGGTTTTGTTTTTTCTTTTTCTTTTTTTGAGAGGTAGTCCTACTCTGTTGCCCAGGCCGGAGTGTAGTGGCGCAATCTCAGCTCACTGCAACCTCCGCCTCCCAGGTTCGAAGGATTCTCCTGACTCAGCCTTCCGAGTAGCTGAGATTACAGGCGCCTGCCACCACACCCAGCTAATTTTTTGTATTTTTAGTAGATGCAGGGTTTCACCATGTTGACCAGACTGGTCTTGAAATCCTGACCTTAGGTGATCTACCAGCCTGACCAACATCGTGAAGCCCTGTTTCTACTAAAATAAAAAAATTAGCCAAGCGTGGTGGCGCACGCCTGTAATTTTAGTACTTGGGAGACTGAGGCAGGAGAATCGATTGAACCCAGGAGGCAGAGGTTGCAATGAGCCAAGATCATGCCATTGCACTCTAGCCTGGGTAATAAAGCAAGACTCCATCTCAAAAAAAAAAAAAAAAAAAAAGTAACAAGCCAGCACAGTGGCTTACGCCTGAAATCCAAGCAGTTTGGGAGGCAGAGGCAGGTGGATCACTTGAGCCCAGGAGTTCAAGACCAGCCTGGCCAACATAGGGAGACCCCATCCCTACCATAATAAAATAAAATTTATTTTATTATTATTATTATTATTATTTTTTTTTTTTTTTTTTT
>NW_022436943.1:3392616-3402752 GCF_009761245.1 Sapajus apella | reverse complement strand
TGTTACCCAGGCTGGAGTGCAATGGGGCGATCTCGGCTCACCGCAACCTCCGCCTCCTGGGTTCAGGCAATTCTCCTGCCTCAGCCTCCTGAGTAGCTGGGATTACAGGCACGCACCACCATGCCCAGCTAATTTTTTGTATTTTTAGTAGAGATGGGGTTTCACCATGTTGACCAGGATGGTCTCGATCTCTTGACCTCGTGATCCACCCGCCTCGGCCTCCCAAAGTGCTGGGATTACAGGCTTGAGCCACCACGCCCGGCTTATTTTATTATTTATTAAATAAATAAGAAAATTAAATTTAAAAGTAGTCAGGGATGGTGGCTCACGCCTGTGGTCCCAGCTCCTCGGGAGGCTAAGGCAGAAGGATTGCTTGAATCTTGAGCTCAAGGCTGCAGTGAGCCATGATCACCCCCAGTGCACTCCAGCCTGGGCGACAGAGAGAGGAGAGAGAGACAGTGAGAGAGAGAGAGGAGGAAGCGGGGAAGGTGGGAGAGGAGTGGGAGGAGAAGGAGGGGGAGGGGGGATGGGGAGGAAGGGAGGGAGGAAAAGTAAAAAGCTTAAGGAGAAATCTGAAACTACCACAAGGTGGCGACTTGAACATGGGCCATTCTCTCCACCACCCCATTCCCATCACTACCATTTTTCAAATAAGGAAAATGCAGGCTACAAATTGAGCACCAATTTAAGTTGCACAGCTGACAAGTGGCAGAAACTGTATTTGAAGCCAAGTCCCCTGTTCCCAAGTTCAGCGCTCTTTTCACTCTCCTGATGGCTGTTTGGCCACGTGCAGGTTTCATGCTCTCTGGTTATATATTTGTGAATATTTGCCTATGTTTTTCTCTCTGAGGATCTCTCTACCTCGTTGCACCTTTGTGTCTCTCTGCCTCTCTGTTTATTGCTGTCCTTCTGTGTGTCTTTCCCTTTCTCTTATTGTAATCTCTGTCTCCACTTCCCAGCCCCCAAATTCATGTTCTCTTTTCTCTCTCTACCTCTCCTAGTGACTGGACTAAACATGCATTTGAAATATAGTAGTCTAAGAATGCTTTTAAGGCCGGGCGCGGTGGCTCAAGCCTGTAATCCCAGTACTTTAGGAGACCGAGGCAGGTGGATCACAAGGTCAGGAGTTTGAGGCCAGCCTGGCCGACGTGATGAAAACCCATCTCCACTAAAAATACAAAAATTAACCAGGCGTGGTGGCTCGTGCCTGTAGTTCCAGCTACTCAGGAGTCTGAGGCAGGAGAATTGCTTGAACCGAGGAGATGGAGGATGCAGTGAGCTGAGATGGTACTACAGAACTACAGCCTGGAAACAGACTGAGACTCAGTCTCAAAAAAAAGAGGGAGATAGAATTCATACAGATCAAAATGTTGAGTTTAATAACTGTAGGAATGCACAGTGAAGAACACTTCAGAGTCAAACTATATCAAATATGACTTTCTTCACATTTCTTATTATCATGTATGCATGTTTTAATCCTTTGGATTGGCAATGCATCCATGTGCTTCAAAATTCAAAGTTGGCCGGGCGCGGTGGCTCAAGCCTGTAATCCCAGCACTTTGGGAGGCCAAGGCGGGTGGATCACGAGGTCAAGAGATCGAGACTATCCTGGTCAACATGGTGAAACCCCGTTTCTACTAAAAATACAAAAACATTAGCTGGGCATGATGGTGCGTGCCTGTAATCCCAGCTGCTCAGGAGGCTGAGGCAGGAGAATTGCCTGAACCCAGGAGGCGGAGGTTGCGGTGAGCCGAGATCGCGCCATTGCAATCCAGCCTGGGTAACATGAGTGAAACTCCGTCTCAAAAAAAAAAAAAAAAAAATTCAAAGTCTATCAAAGAAAATACAATACGTATATCTTCCTCTCTTTTTCTCTTTTTAAAAATTTTCTTTTCACTAATCTTGCTCTTTCTATGTTTTCCTCTCAACACTTATGTCCCCTCCACACAAGCAAATATTGTTACTAATTTCTTATACATTATTCCAGAGATATTTTATTCAAATGTAAGGAGACAGAAACTGAGTACGTGAATGCATATTTTATTTATTCTCCCTGTTTTTATTTATTTATTTATTTGAGGCAGGGTCTCACTCTGTCACCGAGACTAGAGTGCAGTGGCAGGATCCCAGCTCACTGCAACCTCTGCCTCCCAGGCTCAGGTAATTCTCCTGTCTCAGCCTCCTGAGTAGCTGGGATTACAGGCACATGCCACTACTACCCAACTAGTTTTGTATTTTTAGTAGAGACAGGATTTCACCATGTTGGCCAAGCTGGTCTCAAACTCCTGACATCAAGCATTAGACTTTCCAAAGTGCTAGGGTTACAGGCATGAGCCACCATGTTCAGACTAGTCCTCCCCAACTAGTTTTGTTTTTTTTTTGGAGACAAGGTTTTGCTGTGTCACCCAGGCTGGAGTGCAGTGATACAATATTGACTCACTGCAACCTCTGCCTCCCAGGTTCAAGCAATTCTCCTGCCTCAGCCTCCTGAGTAGCTGGGATTACAGGCGCAAACCACCACAACCTGGCTAATTTTTGTATTTTTAGTAGAGACGGGGTTTTACCATATTGCTCAGTCTGGTCTCGAACTCCCACCCTCAGGTAATCCACGCTCCTCAGCTACCCAAAGTGCTAGAATTACAAATGTGAGCCACCACGCCTGACCCTAGCCCCCTTTTTTAAACAAATGTTCGTATGTTATAAAAAGTATTCTGCACATTGCTTTTGTCAACTAATGTTACATTTTGGAGATCTTCTTTTTTTAAGACATGGGGTTTCACCATGTTGGCCAGGATGGTCTTGATCTCCTGACCTTGTGATCCACCCAGCCTCGGCCTCCCAAAGTGCTGGGATTACAGGTGTGAGCTACCACACTCGGCCTTATCTTGGAGATCTTTTTATATCACTGTATGAAGAGCTTCATCACCTCCTTTTTCTTTTTTTTTTTTTTGAGACAGTCTCACTCTGTTGCCAGGCTGGAGTGCAGTGGCGCAATCTTGGCTCACTGCAACCTCTACCTCCTGGGTTCAAGCAATTCTCCTGCCTTAACCTCCCGAGTAGTTGGGACTCCTGGTGCCTGCCACCACGTCCAGCTAATTTTTGTATTTTTAGTAGAGACAGGGTTTCACCGTGTTGGCCAGTATGGTTTTAATCTCTTGATCTTGTGATCTACCCGCCTCAGCCTCCCAAAGTGCTGGGATTACAGGCATGAACCACGGAACTAGACTTTTTTTTTTTTTTTTTTTAAGATGGAGTCGCCCAGGCTAGAGAGCAGTGGCACAAGCTCAGCTCACTGCAACCTCTGCCTCCCAGGTTCAAGAATTTTCCTGCCTCAGTGTCCCAAGTAACTGGCCAGGCTGGTCTCAAACTCATGACCTTGTGATTTCCCTGCCTCAGCCTCCTAAAGTGCTGGGATTACAAGTGTGAGCCACTGTGTTCAGCTTTTTTTTTTTTTTTTTTTTGTTTTTTGAGAGAGAGAAAATCTAGAGTTTCCCAGGCTGGAGTGCAGTGGCACGATCTCGGCTCACTGCCGCCTCCGTCACCTGGGTTCAAGCAATTCTCCTGCTACAGCCTCCCAAGTAGCTGGGATTACAGGTGCCCACCATGACACCTAGCTAATTTTTTTTTTTTTTTGTTTTTTTTGTTTTTTTTTGTGCTGGGGATTCTCGTCTCTTTCCCCGGCGAAAAAAAAAAAGCGATCTCGGCTCACCGCAACCTCCGCCTCCTGGGTTCAGGCAATTCTCCTGCCTCAGCCTCCTGAGTAGCTGGGATTACAGGCACGCACCACCATGCCCAGCTAATTTTTTGTATTTTTAGTAGAGACGGGGTTTCACCGTGTTGACCAGGATGGTCTCGATCTCTTGACCTCGTGATCCACCCGCCTCGGCCTCCCAAAGTGCTGGGATTACAGGCTTGAGCCACCGTGCCCGGCCCAATGTGTTTGTATTTTTAGTAGAGACGGGGTTTCACCATGTTGACCAGGATGGTCTCGATCTCTTGACCTCGTGATCCACCCACCTTGGCCTCCCTAAGTGCTAGGATTACAAGCGTGAGCCACCGCGCCCAGCATTTTTTTGAATTTTTAGCAGAGATGAGGTTTCACTGTGTCAGCCAGGCTGGTCTCCAGCTCCTGACCTCAGGTGATCTGCCTGCCTCGGCCTCCCAAAGTGCTGGGATTACAGGCATGAGCCACTACACCCAGCCCCATCACCCCTTTTTATCACAGCATTATGCTTCATTAAATGAATATACTGTAATTTACTCAACCAGTTCCCTATTGGTGAACATTTAGGTTTACACAATGTTTCTGCATTACAAGCAATGCCACGATGAATAATAATCCACCTGTTAGTTTTCTTCATGTATGAGTATAGCTGAAGATAACAGTACTTGGTTTTAGACTTGCTGAGTCAAATGATATAAGCATGTAGAAGTCTGATAAATATTACCAAATTTCTTGGGAGCTTGTACCACCTGCAAGAATGATCTCTCACACTCTAGCCTATATAGCATATTATCAAACTTCATCTTTGTTAGTAATGAAGTTGGTGTTTTTCTCGTTATGAGTAAGGCTGGGTATCTTTTCCTATGTTTGAGTCATTGACGTTTCTATCTGTTCATATACTTTGCTGTTTTTCTATTTGTTGATCTTTTTATCAAACTTCATCTTTGTTAGTAATGAGATGGAGTTTTGCTCTTGTTACCCAGGCTGGAGTGCAATGGCGCGATCTCGGCTCACCGCAACCTCCGTCTCCTGGGTTCAGGCAATTCTCCTGCCTCAGCCTCCTGAGTAGCTGGGATTACAGGCACGCACCACCATGCCCAGCTAATTTTTTGTATTTTTAGTAGAGACGGGGTTTCACCATGTTGACCAGGATGGTCTCGATCTCTTGACCTCGTGATCCACCCGCCTCGGCCTCCCAAAGTGCTGGGATTACAGGCTTGAGCCACCACGCCCGGCTTGTTGATCTTTTCTTATCAATTTTTTATCTATTAAGGAAATTATGGGCTGGGTGTGGTGGCTCATGCCTGTAGTCCAAGCACTTTGGGAGGCCGAGGCTGGTGAATCACCAGAGGTCAGGAGTTCGAGATCAGCCTGTCCAACATGGTGAAATCCTGTCTCAAAAAATTTTTAATTTAATTTAAAAAGAAAATTGTCTTTTTTTAATGAATTATTGCTGTGTTTCTATGTTTGTTTTGACCTTTATTATTTTTGTTTGTTTGTTTGTTTGAGACTGAGTCTCGCTCTTGTTGCCCAGGCTGGAGTGCAGCGGCGCAATGATCTTGGCTCACTGCAGCCTCCATCTCCTGGGTTCAATTGATTATCTGCCTCAGCCTCCCAAGTACTGGGATTACAGGCACCTGCCACCACACCTAATTGTTTTTGTATTTTTAGTACAGACGGGGTTTCACCATGTTGGCCAGGCTGGTCTCGAACTCCTGACCTCATGATCCACCAGCCTCGGCCTCCCAAAGTGCTGGGATTACAGGTGTGAGCCACTGTGCCCAGCCTGGAAATGTTTTCTCAGATATCAAACTTAGGGAAATATGTTTTTTGAAGAATCTTTACAGAAATTTGTGATGGTAGCTGGGGCTTTCATGTCACACTAGACCTTTAATGCTGCGAACTTGGGACCACTAAAGATAACTACCTGATGCTGTGTGTCTCAACTGTCTCTGAAAGCCTCTTTTGCATAATTGTCCACAATATGCAAAGTTCAAAGAAAGTAGTTTAGAGTGTTACAAAGCTACATTCCCGGAAACGAATCAGAATTTATATCCAACGTTTATTAACCAATCGTTCATTTCTTTGGGGCTATAAAACTTAAAAGGGAAGAATGACCAAGTAACTTTTATTTTTTGAGATGGAGTTTTGCTGTTTTTGCCCAGACTGGAGTGCAATGGCACGATCTCAGCTCACCACAACCTCTGCCTCCTGAGTTCAAGCGATTCTCCTGTCTCAGCCTCCCGAGTAGCTGGGATTACAAGCGCATGCCGCCATGCCCGGCTAATTTTATATTTTTAGTAGAAACGGGGTTTCTCCATGTTGGCCAGAATGGTCTTGATCTCCTGACCTCGTGATCCACCTGCCTCAGCCTCCCAAAGTGCTGGGATTACAGGTGTGAACCATTGCGCCCAACCCCCAAGTAACATTTTTAAAGAGGAAATTGGGATAGTAATGAGGACATTTAAAATCGCTCACTCTGTCCTTCTTGTTTCAACCAGTGTCTCAGTTGAGATTTATTGAATACTTAACTGTAAAAAGCACAAGATTAAACCTTCTCTGAAGGAAAAAGGAAGGCGAACCCAGCAAGGCTTAGATCTGCTGCTAGGAATTTATTCTAAACATAGTACTGTACAAAATACCCTGCCTTTTGAGTTTACCACTATATCTCTGGCACCCATAACTAGTCTGGTGTAGGTCCTCAAAAAGTATTTATTTTGCCAGGCACAGTGGCTCACACCTGTAATTCCAACACTTTGGGAGGCCAAGGTAGGTGGATCACTTGAGGTCCAGAGTTCAAGACCAGCCTAACCAACATGGTAAAACCCCATCTCTACTAAAAATACAAAAATTAGCTGGGCATGGTGGTGCATGCCTGTAATCCCGGCTACTCAGGAAGCTGAGGCAGGAGAATCACTTAAACTCAGGAGGCAGAAGTTGTAGTGAGCTAAGATTATGCCATTGCATTACAGCCTAGGCAACAAGAGCGAAACTCTGTCTCAAAAAAAAAAAAGAAAAAAAAATTTATTTAATGAGAACGTAGGTAGGCCAGGCGCAGTGTAATCCCAGCACTGTGACAGGCTGAGGCTGGCAGATTACCTGAGGTCAGGAGTTTGAGACCAGCCTGGCCAACATGGTGAAACTCCGTCTCTACTAAAAATACAAAACTAGTTGGGTAGTAGTGGCATGTGCCTGTAATCCCAGCTACTCAGGACGCTGAGGAAGGAGAATTATTTGAGCCTGGAAGTCGGAGGTTGCAGTGAGCCAAGATCGCACCACTGCACTCCAGCCTGGCTGACAGAGCCAGGCTTTGTCTCAAAAAAAAGAAAATGTAAATAAATAGATCCATGTCAAACATGTTGCCCATTTTATAAAGAAGGTGTGCTTGGCCTGTCACAGTGGCTCACATCTGCAATCTCAGCAGTTTGGGAAGCCAAGGTGGGAAAATTGCTTGAGGCCAGGAGCTTGAGACCAGCCTTGGCAATACAGTGAGACCTTGGCTCTACAAAAAAAAATTATTTTTATTTTTTAATTATATTTTATTTTTTTCAAGACAGGGCCTTGCTCTGTCTCCCAGCCTGGAGTCTGTGGCACAATCACCACTCACTGCAGCCTCCACTTCCCCAGCTTAAGCAACCCTCCCCCCTCAGCCTCCTGAATAGCTGGTACTACAAGCAGCTGGTACCACCATGCCTGGCTATGTTTTGTACTTTTTGTAGAGATGGAGTTTCCCTGTGTTGCCCAGGCTGGTCTTGAACTCCTAGTCTCATGTGATCCTCCTGCCTTGGCCTCCCAAAGTGCTGGGATTACAGACCGGAGCCACTACACCCACCCTACAATTTTTTTTTTTAATTAGTGGAAGGTGGTGGCAAAAGCCTGTAGTCCCAGCTACTTGGGAGGCTGAGGTGGGAGGATTGCTTGAGACCAGGGGGTTGATGCTGCGATGAGCTGAGATCATGCCACTGTGCTCTAGCCTGGGCAACAGATCAAGACCTTGCCTCAAAAAAAAAAGAGATGTGCTTGGCCTAACATGTCGTGTTGCCTCTGTTCCTAAATTGAAGGCCAAAAACCTACCCCTAAAAAAAAAAACACTACCCTTTCCTTTTGCAGTATTGAGTTCCTGCTGTATTCAAAACACTGTGGTAGGTGCAGGAATACAGCAGTCAACAAGGAAACATGGCCGGGCGCGGTGGCTCAAGCCTGTAATCCCAGCACTTTGGGAGGCCGAGGCGGGTGGATCACGAGGTCAAGAGATCGAGACCATCCTGGTCAACACGGTGAAACCCCATCTCTACTAAAACTGTAAAAAATTAGCTGGGCATGGTGGCGCGTGCCTGTAATCCCAGCGACTCAGGAGGCTGGGGCAGGAGAATTGCCTGAACCCGGGAGGCGGAGGTTGCGGTGAGCCGAGATCGCGCCATTGCACTCCAGCCTGGGTAACAAGAGCGAAGCTCCGTCCCAAAAAAAAAAAAAAATTAAAAAAAAAAAATAAATAAAATAAAAAAATAAAAATAAAAATAAAAATAAAAAAAAAACAAGGAAACATGACACACCTATCTTTTTACTAACTTGCCCCTACAGGGGTAAGAAGTTAATTTGGGGGCAAGAGGATAAATGGCAGGATAAAGAAGATAAGTTGCCAAGATACTGAACATTAGGGTCACCACAAGGGAACCCGACTCATTCAGGATAACACCGAAGGCTGCTAGCCTCTTCTAGAGCCAGTTGCGAGAAGGAGGCTAGTTATGGCCAGATGCTGCAGAGTTGGGATGGGAGCCATATGGGAAGGGCTCTGACTCCCTTTGCCTGTGATGTGGAGGTGAGAGCGGATATAGTCATCCCGGACCAGGCAGTAACACAGAGAACAGAAGTCTGTGCTTGGGCCGGGCGTGGTGGGTCAGGCCTGTCATCCCAGCACTCTGGGAGGCCGAGGAGGGCAGATCACCTGAGGTCAGAAGTTTGAGACCAGTTTGGGCAACATGGTGAGACCCTTTTGCTATTCTTTTTTTTCTCTTTCTTTTTTTTTTTTTTTTTTTTTTTTTTTTTTTTTTTTTTTTTTTTTTTGAGACGGAGTTTTTGCTCTTGTTACCCAGGCTGGAGTGCAATGGCGCGATCTCGGCTCACCGCAACCTCCGTCTCCTGGGTTCAGGCAATTCTCCTGCCTCAGCCTCCTGGGTAGCTGGGATTACAAGCACGCGCCACCATGCCCAGCCAATTTTTTTTGTATTTTTAGTAGAGACGGGGTTTCACCATATTGACCAGGATGGTCTCGATCTCTTGACCTCGTGATCCACCCGCCTCGGCCTCCCAAAGTGCTGGGATTACAGGCTTGAGCCACCGCGCCCGGCCTTTTTTTTTTTTTTTTTTGAGACAGTGTCACTCTTATTGCCCAAGTTGGAGAGCAATGGTGTGATCTCAGCTCATTGCAACCTCTGCCTCCTGGGTTCAAGCGATTCCCCTGCCTCAGCCTCCCAAGTAGCTGGGATTATAGATGCCCACCACCACACCTGGCTAATTTTTATATTTTTGGTAGAGACAGGGTTTCATCATGTTGGCAGGCTGGTCTCCAACTCCTGACTCAGGCGATTCACCTGCCTCAACCTCCCAAAGTGCTGGAATTACAGGTGTGAGCCACCCCACCTGGCTTCTATATTTCTTTTTTTTTTTTTTTTTTTTGATTTGAGACGAAGTCTTGTCCTATCACCTAGACCACAGTGCAGTGGCACCATCTCGGCTCCCTGCAACCTCCACCTCCCAGGTTCAAGTAATTCTCCTGCCTCAGCTTCCCGAGTAGCTGGGATTACAGGTGCCCGCCACAACACCCAGCTAATTTTTTGTATTTTTAGCAGAGATGGCATTTTACCATGTTGGCCAGGCTGATCTCAACCTCCTGACCTCAAAATCTGCCCACTTCAGCCTCCTAAAGTGCTGGGATTACAGGCGTAAGCCACCGCGCCCAGCCTTTTCTATTCTTTAAAATAAATAAATAAAATTTTAAAAAAGAAGAAGAAAGAAGAGGAAGAAGAAGAGCCAGATACGGTGGCTCACGCCTGTAATTTCTGCACTTTGGGAAGCTGCAGCAGGTGTATCACAAGGTCAGAAGTTTGAGACCAGCCTGGCCAACATAGTGGCTGCCTCCACTAAAAACACAAAAAATTAGCCAGGTGTGGTAGCGGATGCCTGTAATCCCAGCTACTCAGGAGGCTGAGGCAGGAGAATCACTTAAACCTGAGAGGTGGAGGTTGCAGTGAGCCGAGATCATGCCACTGCACTCCAGCCTGGGCGACAGTGCAAGGTTCCATCTCAAAAAAAAAAAAAAAAAAAAAGTGCCGGGCGCGGTGGCTCAAGCCTGTAATCCCAGCACTGTGGGAGGCCGAGGCGGGTGGATCACGAGGTCAAGAGATCGAGACCA
>NW_022436943.1:3364942-3382616 GCF_009761245.1 Sapajus apella | reverse complement strand
CAGCTACTCAGGAGGTTGAGGCAGGAGAATTGCCTGAACCCAGGAGGCGGAGGTTGCGGTGAGCCGAGATCGCGCCATTGCACTCCAGCCTGGGTAACAAGAGCGAAACTCCGTCTCAAAAAAAAAAAAAAAAAAAAAAAAAAAAAATTAATTAATTAAAAATAAAAAAAATAAATAAATAAAGACAGGGTCAAGCCTGGAGTGTAGTGGTGAATTTGTGGCTCCCTGAAGCCTTGACTTCCCGGGCTTAAGCGATTCTCTTGCCTCAGCCTCCTGAGTAACTGGACCTACAGGGGTGTGACACTACACTGGCTAATTTTTTAAAAAATTATATATTTTGTAGAAATGGGGGTCTTACTATATTGCCCAGGCAGGTCTTGAACTCCTGAACTCAAGTGATCTGCCTGCCTGGGCCTCCCAAAGTGCTGGGATTCCAGGCTAGAGCCACTGCATCTGCTGGGCTGTTGTTAGCTGAACTGCAACACAGGCTTTAACACCCACAATGAACACAAGTGTGCTGATGTCTCCATCTTCTTGGCTGACTCAGGGGTCCTGCGGAACATGCGGATGTTGCAGTGATCAAGCCGATTTCCCCTGGGCGAGCTTTGCCATGGATACTTGGGCTGCCTCAGGAGCTGCAGTGTCTTGGGCTGCTAGAAGCTGGGTGACTTGCAGATCCTTTTTCCTGTGGCTGTGGATGCCTTTCAGCACTGCCTTCTTCACCTTCAAAACCTTTGCCTTGCCCTGGGCTTTGGGAGGGGCAGGGCCTTCCTTCTCTACCTCTGGCGCCATCTTCAGAAAAGCCTAAAGATCCTTCTGGTGGTGACACAGGACACAGTGACGCTGGGGGTGGGAGGTGAAAGGCAGAACTCTCTGTTACTTACTGCTCCAAAGGAGAGAAGGCTGCCACACTGGGGGTTGCACCAGGAAGAGTAACAGCAAGTTGGAAGTGTCTGAGGTGGCTCCTGTAATGCAAAGGAGGTTTTTAGGGCTTCCTGGAGTTTGGGTATTGTGATCATTCTGTGACAAAACAAGAAAGGGCCATTCCTGAGTGAAACGTACCTGGGTCCTCTGGCCCTGAATCTGTTCATATTGTTTTTTTTTTTTTTTTATTTTTGAGACGGAGTTTCACTCTTGTTACACAGGCTGGAGTGCAATGGCGCGATCTCGGCTCACCGCAACCTCCGCCTCCTGGGTTCAGGCAATTCTCCTGCCTCAGCCTCCTGAGTAGCTGGGATTACAGGCACTCGCCACCATGCCCAGCTAATTTTTTTGTATTTTTAGTAGAGACGGGGTTTCACCATGTTGATCAGGATGGTCTCGATCTCTTGACCTCGTGATCCACCCGCCTCGGCCTCCCAAAGTGCTGGGATTACAGGCTTGAGCCACCGCGCCCGGCTGAATCTGTGCATATTGTAACCCAAGTGTGTTACCGCGTGATAAGGAAAGCGGTTGGAGTGAGGCCTTAGCAAACTGCCTGCGATGGGGAATAGAGAATTTTTAGCCATGACTTCAAAACTGGGTCAAGATGACACTTGTAAAATATTTTATTACAGCAGACAATTCCCTGTATTATATTGCCTCTGTTTGAAATCTAGAGAATGGTTGTTTTCCTGACTGGACTCTGACCAATACAGATATATTTAATTGCATTCGCAACCTTTCACATTGATAAACTGTACTGATGCCATAATAATATCACCATTAATCAGAATACTGTTGTTTTGTTTGTTTGTTTTTACTATTAGCTGCACAAATCTACCACTAATGACTGCATCTGCCCATCTTTGTCTCTAATTGTCAGAGGCATTGGAACCAGAGTGACTCCATCTTGAATAGGGGCTAGGTAAAGTGAGGCTGAGACCTACTGGGCTGCATTCCCTGAAGGCTAGGCGTTCTAAGTCACTGGATGAGATAGGAGGTCAGCACAAAGTGCAGGTCATAAAGACCTTGCTGATAAAACCGGTTGCAGTAAAGAAGCCAGCCAAATCCCATCAAAACCAAGATGGTCGTGCTCACTGTTCATCATATGCTAATCACAATATATTAGTATGCTAAAACACTCTCACCAGCACCATGACAGTTTACAAAGGCCATGGCAATGCCAGGTAGTTACCGTATATGGTCTAAAAGGGGGAGGAACCTTCAGTTCTGGGAATTGGTCACCTCTTTCCTGGAAAACTCATGAATAATCCACCCTTTGTTGAACATATAATCAAGAAATAACTGTAAGTATCTTTAGTGGAGCAGCCATGAGGCCCCTCTGCCTGTGGAGTAGCCATTCTTTATTCCTTTACTTTTTTGTTATTGTTTTTTTTTTTTTTTGAGACAGAGTCTCTGTCACCTAGGCTGGAGTGCAGTGGCACCATCTGGGCTCACTGCAACCTCTGCCTCCTGAGTTCAAGCAATTATCCTGCCTCATCCTCCTGAGTACCTGGGATTACAGGTACATGCCACCACACCTGGCTAATTATTTTGTAGATACAGGGTTTCACCATGTTAGGCAGGCTGTTCTGGAACTCCTAGCCTCAAGTGATCTACCTGCCTCAACTTCCTAAAGTGCTGGGATTGATTACAGTTGTGAGCCACTGCGTCCAGCCTTACTTTCTTAATAAACTCATTTTCACTTTATGGATTCGCTTTAAATTCTTTCTTGTGTGAGATCCAAGAACCCTCTCTTGGGGTCTGGATCAGAACCCCTTTCCAAGAACATTGTTATTTTGAGTTTCTTGGAGGCAGGGATTGTGTCTTATGTACTCTCTCACAACGCCAGTCCAGAACCTGGCCAAACTCCAAATGTGGTTTAATAAATATGTGATTAATTACATGGATCTCTGAGAGCGTATCAATCATAGTTCTTGACTTCCACCTTGGCTGCAATTCAGGAGGGGAGCCAGCTCCACATTCTGACCTTCACAGGCCTGACCCTGGACAAGAGCCAGATTCTTTAATGAATCATCTGGCATACTACTGATTTTCTTCCTCTCACTCTTATGAAACTCACAATTATCATGGCCTCTGGGAAGCAGTTCCCTGTGTTCTGACAAAAATAAGTGAGCTCACAAAATTTCCTTTTGTTTACCAGCATGGGCAACATGGAAGCACCCTGTCTCTATCCAAAAACCCACAAAAATTAGCCACACTTGGTGGCGCGTGTTTGTAGTACCAGCTACTCTAAAGGCTGAGGTGAGAGAATTACTTGAGCCTGGTAGGCGGAGGTTGTAGTGAGCTGTGATTGAACCACTATACTCCAGCCTGGGCAACGGAGCCAGACCCTGCCTCTGTTGAGACCCTGTCTCCAAAAAATATATGTATTTTATTCTGTTTAGTTTTATTTCTTTATTTTCCTTTCTAGGAAGTAGCTCTCTGAATTTTTCAGCCGTGAGAGAGGTCCTGAGGTCTCTCTTGAGATAGACCCTTGCCCAGGTTATGGAGGTAGTTCAAGTGAAATCTTCCCAACCCCAAAGGACTTTCTGGTCCAATCCAGAAAGCAAGTGTCTCTTCCTTCACCTTTTGTGGTCTATTTACCCTTCTCAAGAAACAACTAAAATTCAAACTCCCCACAATTACAATTGTAATTAATCTCTTCCAGCTTTCCTAGTTCATTTTTTTTTTTAACTTTTTTTTTTTTCCGAGATGGAGTCTCACTCTGTCACCTGGGCTAAAGTGCAGTGGCACGATCTCAGCTCACTGCAACCTCTGCCTCCTGGGTTCCAGCGATTCTTCTGCCTCAGCCTCTCAAATAGCTGGGATTACAGGCATGCACCATCGTGTCCGGCTAATTTTGTATTTTTACTAGAGATGGGGTTTCACCATGTTGGCCAGGCTGGTCTCAAACTCATGACCTCAGATGATCCACTTGCCTCAGCTTCCCAAAGTGTTGGGATTACAGGTGAGAGCTATTGGGCCCAGCCTTTTTTTTTTTTTTTTTTTTTTTTTTTACTTTTAATGATATACAGCATACATGCTGACTTATATCATAGTGACTTGTGCCACTAGGTTAGATGGTCATCTTTTTTTTTTTTTTTTGTGGTGGAGTCTCACTCTGCCGCCCAGGCTGGAGTGCAGTGGTGTGATCTCAGCTCACTACAACCTCTGCCTCCTAGGTTCAGGGGATTCTCCTGCTTCAGCCTCCCAAGTAGCTGGGACTACAGGCAACTACCAGCACACCCAGCTATTTTTTTTTTCCATTTTTAGTAGAGACAGAGTTTCACCATGTTGGCCAGACTGGTCTCTAACTCCTGAACTTGCGATCTGCCCCCCTTGGCCTCCCAAAGTGCTGAGATTATAAGCGTGAGACATTGTGCCCAGCCTTTTTTTAAGATTTTTTTTTGAGATGGTCTCACTGTGTCATCCAGGCTGGGGTATAATGGCACAATCACAGCTCATTGTAACCTTGACCTCCTGGGCTCAAGTGATCCTCCTGCCTTAGCCTCTTGAGTAGCTATGAGCCACCATGCCTGCGTAATATTTAAATCATGCTTGAATAGCTTGAATCTGGGAGGCAGAGATTGTGGTGAGCCAAGATCGCGCCATTGCACTCCAGCCTGGGCAACGAGAGTGAGACTCCGCCTCAAAAAAAAAGAAATAAAAGAAGAAAGAAAAAAAGAAAGAAAGAAAACAATTATCCCTCCCTCCCAAAAAAGAAAAAGAATAATCCAGCTGTGACTAAGTTCCTTGGGAAGCCTCTATGTAGCTGCCCAAGGGGTTCACCTTGCCGGCTATCTAGTCAGAGCTGATTTATTAAGACAGGAACTGCAATAGAGAAAGAATAATTCATGCAGAGCCGGCCATGTGGGAGGGGTGGGTGGAGGATCAGGGTTTTAAAGAGTAATTTGGTGGGTAGCAGGGCCAGTGAATCAGGAGTGCTGATTGGTTGACTCAGGGATGAAATCACAGGGAGTGGAAGATGTTCTCTTATGCTGAATCTGTTCCTAGGTGGGGGCCACGGAACTGGTTGGCAGATCCAGGTGGGGCCATCTGGTTGTTAGAAATGCAAAAACCTGGCTGGGCGCGGTGGCTCAAGCCTGTAATCCCAGCACTTTGGGAGGCCGAGGCGGGTGGATCACGAGGTCAAGAGATCGAGACCATACTGATCAACATGGTGAAACCCCGTCTGTACTAAAAAAATACAAAAAATTAGCTGGGCATGGTGGCACGTGCCTGTAATCCCAGCTACTAAGGAGGCTGAGGCAGGAGAATTGCCTGAACCCAGGAGGTGGAGGTTGCGGTGAGCCGAGATCGCGCCATTGCACTCCAGCCTGGGTAACAAGAGCGAAACTCCGTCTCAGAAAAAAAAAAAAAAAAAAGAAATGCAAAAACCTGAAAAGACCTCTCAAAAGTCGTATCTTAGGTTCTCAACAGTAATGTTACCTTTAAGAATAATTTGGCCGGGCGCGGTGGCTCACGCCTGTAATTGTAGCGCTTTGGCAGGCCGAGGTTGGTGGATCACCTGAGGTCAGGAGTTCAAGACCACCCTGGCCATCATGGTGAAACCCCATCTTTAAAAAAAAAAAGAAGAATTGGGGAAGTTGCAAGTCTTAAGATCTCCAGAACAATGGCTGGTAATATTTAGAATTCCAGCCCCTCTATTCATTTTTACAAGAACAGTTTAGCTTTTGGGGAGGGCTATTTAAACTATAAACTAAATTACTTCCTTTTTCTTTTTATTTTTTCTTTCTTCTTTTTAGAAACTAGTTTTAGCTGAAAACTAAATTACTTCCTAAGACTAGTTTGGCCTATCCCCAGGAATGGATAAGGACAGTTCAGAGGTTAGATGTAAGATGGAGTTGGTTAGATCTGATGTTCTTCACTTGCCATGATTTCCTTAGCTATAATTTTGGAAAGGTGGTTTCATCTGTTCTTTTGAAGCCAGTTCCCATACCCTCTAGCACCCAAACAAATACACCTCCAAAGACACCAATACTGAGCTTTATTTCATAAACTTTAACTGCAAAGGCATTTGTCTCTCTCTCCCTTTTTTTTTCCTCCAGCTAGCTTCCCTCTATTCTGTCTTCTCTTATCTAGAGAAATTTGGCAACTGCTGTAAGTTCAGATCTTGATCAGTAAGATTTCTAAAATATAAAGTTCCCTTGAATCAATGACTGATTTGCCTAATATGAAATTCTGGTGGGGACGGAAAAAGGGAAGGTAACTATGGGAGCTTGCTGGGAGTTTAATTGTTGAAAAAGTCTCTTTCAAGCTAGCATTTCCCATTCTGATCCTACATCTCTATTCTTTCTCAGAGCAAAAATGCTTGTCCAATATTAAAAGTGGCTGTGAGCTGGGCACGGTGGCTCACGCCTGTAATCCCAGCACTTTGAAAGACCGAGGCAGTTCCCCATGGATCAGGAGGTCAGGAGTTTGAGACCAGCCTGGCCAACATAGTGAAACCCCATCTCTACTAAAAATACAAAAAATTAGCTGGGGCTGGGCACAGTGGTTCACACCTGTAATGCCAGCACTTTGGAAGGCCAAGGCAGGTGAATCATCTGAGGTCGTAAGTTTGAGACCAGCCTGACCAACATGGAGAAACCCCATTTCTACTAAAAATACAAAATTAGCCGGGCATGGTGGCACATGCCTGTAATCCCAGCTACTTGGGAGGCTGAGACAGGAGAATCACTTGAACCTGGGAGGCAGAGGTTGTGGTGAGCTGACACTGTGCCCTTGTACTCCAGCCTGAGCAACAAGAGTGCGACTTTGTCTCAAAAAAAAAAAAAAAAAATTAGCTTGGCGTGGTGGCAGGTGCCTGTAACCCCAGTGTGGAGGGTGAGGCAGGAGAATCGCTTGAACCCAGAGGAGGAGGTTGCAGTGAGCCAAGATCGCACGCACTACTGCACTCCACCCCGGGCGATGGTGGGAGACTTCGTCTCAAAACAAAACAAAACAAAAGGGTGCTGTGAGCTGGTCTGAAGGTAGTGAGTTATCTCAATTGTTCATGGTCAGTCACAGATGGAACTCCTTGTTCTACTCTTTCCCCCATTGTCACTACTGCATTTGACTAGGATATATATATCATACATATATCTCCTATGTATATATATATCTCTTATATATATCTCCTATTATCCTATGTATATATATGGCTTGGGGCATAATTAAATTTTAAATGGGAGATCCCAGAGAGAAAATGATCTCCAATGTGAAAAGAACCAGAATTTTTGTTGTTATTCATCATTCGACTTGAAGAAACCAGAATTTTGTAGTGAAAACACAAAACAAAAACGGAGCTTTTGTTTGGTTTTCTGATTAACTCCTCAAATAATGTTACTTATTTTTTTATTTTATTTTATTTTTTTTTGAGACGGAGTTTCACTCTTGTTACCCAGGCTGGAGTGCAATGGCGCAGTCTCGGCTCACTGCAACCTCCGCCTCTCGGGTTCAGGCAATTCTCCTGCCTCAGCCTCCTGAGTAGCTGGGACTACAGGCACGCGCCACCATGCCCAGCTAATTTTTTTTTTGTATTTTTAGTAGAGACGGGGTTTCACCATGCTGACCAGGATGGTCTCGATCTCTTGACCTCGTGATCCACCCGCCTCGGCCTCCCAAAGTGCTGGGATTACAGGCTTGAGCCACCGCGCCCGGCCTAAATAATGTTACTTATAATTTATGATTAAGGGCGTACACTTAACATGGTAGGGATGGCTATTGCTTCCAGGATTAAGCTACACAGTAAGAATGTTGCAGCTTTAAAGCCTTGTGAAACTACCGGTTCTGTAATTGAATAGTTTTAAACAGTATCTTTCTTCCTATTTAGCCTAATTTTAGGAAATTTAGATCGAATCAATTTTTGTTTTGCTCCATGTCTGAAATTAAACTTTCACTCGTGCTAATAATCTAAACTATCCCAGATTCTTGGCTTTAACAGTAGTCCATGGGCTAACATTGGACAAGGGTGCTTCTAGACAAAACATAAGTTGGGAGGAAATAAACTCCAAAGCGGAGCTATCTTTCACTATCTCTAACACTGTGTTGTGTCTTGCAGAGACCTTGTATAACTGGTTGGATGACTGCTTCTCTTTCTTATATTTTGAGAGGGGTCTCACTCCCGTCTCCCAGGCTGGAGTGCAGTGGCACAATGAGTCTCGAACTCCCGGGCTCGGGTGATTCTCCCGGAGTAGCTGGGACCACAGGCTCGCGCCACCACGCCCGGGTAATTTTGGTATTTTTTGTAAAGCCGGGGTTTCGCCGTGTTGCCCAGGTTGGGACTGAATCTTTAGAGCTGCACTCATGATTAAAAATGCTACTCTAAGCACAGAGAGGATGTCCTTGAAACACATCCTATTTTCTGGGAAAAGATTACTACCACAGTAATTGAGCTGGGAAGCAGAGACAAATTGCTGTCGGCGGCGGTTCAAAGTACTGCAATTGACTGGAATCGCACCGCGCAGTTTTCCTTCCTCTCGTGCAAGATAAGAGTGATAGGAGCTGTATCGATTACCTGCAAGATAGAAGTAGAAGGGGGCTGCCGGGTGTGTGGCTCATGCCTGTAATCCCAGCACTTTGGGAGGCCGAGGCGGGCTGGTCACCTGAGGTCAGGAGTTCTAGACCAGCCTGACCAATATGGTGAAACACTGTCTATATAAAAATGCAAAAAATTAGCTGAGCGTGGTGGCGGGCGCCTGTAATCCTAGCTACTTGGGAGGCTGGGGCAGGAGAATCACTTGAACCTGGAAGGCGGAGGGTGCAATGATCTGGGATCGCACCCTTGATCTCCAGCCTGGGCGACAGAAAGAGACTCCGTCTCAAAAAAAAAAAAAAAAAAAAAAAAAGAGTAGAAGGGAAGAAATCCACAAGGAACTAGGCTAAAAGAATCTCAACCCCGGAATGAAGTTACAAGAATGGCCAGATGAAAGAGGGAAGGCCGGTACCTACACCGCGGGCCGACACGGGGACGAATGCCCCCGGCGGAGGGGGCATAGCTGATGAATTTATTCACCGGGGATCGCAGCTCCTGCAGCTGGCAGGAGCCCGCGGTGACGTCACGGGCCCGAGTCACGTGGCCGAAGCCGCCCCGCCCCCTCCCCGCCCGCGCCGCAGCCGCTTTCGGAGCGCAGGGTCTCGCCGCGGTAGCCGCTCGCAGCTCTCGGGGGGATCGAGAAGGGAGGCCTGTGGGCGCACGGGCGAGTGGGCCGGGAGCCGGAGCGGTTGAGGAGCCGGCAGCAGCGGCGCGGCGAGCCCCGGACGAAGCAGTCGACGCTCCTGAAAACTTGGGCGCGCGCTCGCGCCGCTGCGCCCTCAGCGATGAAGATGGTCGCGCCCTGGACGCGGTTCTACTCCAACAGCTGCTGCCTGTGCTGCCATGTCCGCACCGGCACCATCCTGCTCGGTGTCTGGTACCTGGTGAGTGCGGGTCGCCCAGCTGTGGGCCCCGGGACCCGCGTTGCTTCCGCGCCCCCAGCTGGGCTCCTGGCCCGGCCTCGCGGTGGGGTGAGGCGCGCGCTCATCCGCCTAAAGTTGTATTATTAGAAACTTAATTCTCCCGGCGCTGCGTCCGCGCTTTCCCCAGCTAGGCCAGCGCCGACGGGGGGAGGCCGGGAGTTTGGGGCGCCAGGGAGTCGGGGCGATGAGGGGCCGGGGTCGCGGGGCGGGGAACGGCACCCGACCCAGGGCGCCCAGGTGGTGCGGGGAGCCGGCTTCCAGCCTCCGCGCAGCTTCGCGGCGTCGCGCAGGGCGCACCCGGGGCCAAGAAACTCTGAGCTTATCTGCGGAGCACGTGTTTCCTTTCTTCTTAAAAGCCCGTGCGCTTTGTGTTTCGACGGCTGCGGGACGGCCCGGCGGAGGTGACGGGGCATATTTTGAAGCTCCGTGGTCAGGGTTGCGGAGTTCTCAGTGCCTTGCCTCCCTGGCCGCTTCTCTCCTCCGGCGGCCTGCACTTCCACGCCTGTCGCATGTTCGGATCCGGTGCTGAAGTAGCTGGGGGTTCTTGGCATCCTCTCGTGAATGGGTCCCCTGCCCATGTTTTAAAGCCCTTACTCCTGGAAGGGATGTGCGTGTGATAGATACTCCATCTGCCTGGGGAAGCCATTTTACATCCACATTTTTCCTGCCCATGGACAGGTGGTCCTCGGACCTTTTCTTGACATACTCATCAGGCAAATACGGCATTTTTTTCCTGGTTGGAACTTTGAACATTTTCTTTATATGAGGAGCAGTGATTTTCAGAGGTAGGGAGGAAACCTGATGCAGTCTTGCTCTGCACCTGCCCTGCGTTGGTTGTTGGCACCCCTAGAGTGCAGCAGCACTTTGTCGGAGTGTATTTTGGGTTTTGCGCCATCATGGTGGAGAGTTAGACCCGAGCTGCTTTGCAGTGAATACCACTGCATCTCGAGGAAATGCCCTGAAAATGGTAGACAAATGGTATATATAACTTTTTTTAGTGAGAAAAATTATTATATTGTTTTTTGAGACGGAGTCTCACTCTGTGCCTCCAGCTGGAGTGTAGTGGCGTGATCTCAGCTCACTGCAACCTCCGCTTCCCGGGTTCAAGCGATTCTCCTGCCTCAACCTCCCGAGTAGCTGGGATTACAGGCGCCCGCCACTACGCCCAGCTAAGTTTTTGTATTTTCAGTAGAGGCTGGGTTCACCATGTTGACCAGGTTGTCTCGAACCCCTGACCTAATGATTCGCACGCCTCAGCCTCCCAAAGTGTTAGGATTACAGGCAAGAGCTACCGTGCCCGGTGGAGAAAAATTAGTATGTCTTTAATAATGAATTAGGGGTGTGTGTGTGTGGTTTTTTGGTTTGTATTTTGCTCATTTTTTGATATACGGACTGTTTGTCGAACTGTGAACCCCTTCCTTGTACCATTTTAGGCAAAACATTTCACCCCAGGCATATGGTGTTCACTGTGCTATTTATAGTTTCAAGTTTCCTTTAGTCAGTGCCTGTCATGGCTACACAATAGAAATTTTTGGTCTGAGTATATTTCAAACAGATATTTAGGGTCTGTGGGTTCTCCTGTGCAGTGCAAATGCAGATGTAACATCAGTGTATTAGCTCAACCTCGACTTTGCTAAAAGCCAAGAAATTCTTTACAGAAATTGAAAATTACAGCAAAAGGATAGTAGGTGGCTCAAAATAGTTGGTGTTTTCATTGATGATCAAGACAGACTGTTTTATACAAGTGCCTGCCTTCCTTGAAAATGTTGAAATCTGCCGATTTGCAAGTACATCAGTGAATCTAATTTGCAAATCTAGGGCACTGCATTAGGCAAATTACTACGTGATCTACAGGAAAGATAAATCCTGCTTGAGCCCTGTTGTTGGCTGCAATCCAACCAGACAGTGTTGGTGTGATAAAAAGGAGGGTACTCAGCATGCTTTGTCTACTGTTTGAGCACACTCTGTGGAAAGTAGTTATTGGTGTGCTTGTCCTGGCATTTGGAAAGAAATGGCCTTTTGAAAGATAATCAGAAAGCTTTCTAGCAGATGTGAATAAAAATGTTGCTGTAGGTAAACCCTATTTCTGCAAAACCTGGCTTAAGTACTGATAATCTTTATAGTCTTTTGCATTTCACAAGGCAATGTAAGCCTTTTTTTTTTTTATATAAGTAGTGAGTTTCACTGAGACCTTTAAATGTCATTTGCTTGTCCAAAACTTTGATTTTCGTGAACGTATTTAAGACAGTGTTGGGCCGGGCATGGTGGCTCACGCCTGTAATCCAAGCACTTTGGAGGCCAAGGCGGGCGGATCACCTGAGATTGGGAGTTCAAGACCAGCCTGACCAACATGGTGAAAACCCGTCTTTAAAAAAAAAAAAAAAAAAAAAAGACAGTGTTGTGTGGCTAGGGAGCAGGACCACTGTAAAACAAGGCACCTTCCCTCATTTGCTCTACCCGCTTCTCTCCCCCAGCCATCTGGATGGAATGGATTCGGTTATCAGAAAGTGGAGAGTTAAAAATTAGCCAGGTGTGGTGGCTCACACCTATAGTCCCAGCTTGAGTCCCAGAAGTTCCAGGCTACGGTGAGCGGTGATTGGGCCACTGCACTGCAGCCTGGGCAGCAGAGTAAGCCTTGTCTCTCTCTCTCTTTTTTTTTTTTTTTTTTTTTTTGACGACAGAGGCTGGCTCTGTTGCCCAGGCTGGAGTGCAGTGGTGCTATCTTGGCTCACTGCAACCTCCGCCTCCCAGTTCAAGCATTCTTCTGCCACACCCTCCTGAGTAACTGGGATTATAGGTGTGCGCCACCGCACCCTGCTAATTTTTGCATTTTTAGTAGAGATGGGGTTTCATTATGTTGGTCAGGTTGGTCTCAAACTCCTGACCTTGTGATCCACCCGCCTCAGCCTCTCATAGTGCTGGTATTACAGATGTGAGCCACCGTGCCTGGCTGCCCTGTGTCTTAAAAAAAAAAAAAGGGAGGCTGAGCACAGTGGCTCATGCCTGTAATCCCAGCACTTTGGGAGGCCGAGGCGGGTGAACCACCTGAGGTCAGGAGTTCAAGACCAGCCTGGCCAACATGGTGAAACCCTGTCTCTACTAAAAATAAAAAAATTAGCTGGGCATGGTGGTGAGCACCTGTAATCTCAGTTGCTTGGGAGGGTGAGGCAGGAGAATCGCTTGAACCTGGGCGGCAGAGGTTGCAGTGAGTGGAAATCATGCCACTGATCCCCAGCCTGGGCGACAAAGTGAGACTCATCTCTGAATAAATACATAAAATAAAGAATAGGCCGGGCGCGGTGGCTCAAGCCTGTAATCCCAGCACTTTGGGAGGCCGAGGCGGGTGGATCACAAGGTCAAGAAATCGAGACCATCCTGGTCAACATGGTGAAACCCCGTCTCTACTAAAACTACAAAAAATTAGCTGGGCATGGTGGCTCGTGCCTGTAATCCCAGCTACTCAGGAGGCTGAGGCAGGAGAATTGCCTGAACCCAGGAGGCGGAGGTTGCGGTGAGCCGAGATCGCGCCATTGCACTCCAGCCTGGGTAACAAGAGCGAAACTCCGTCTCAAAAAAAAAAAAAAAAAAAAAAAAAAAAAAAAAAAAATTAGCTGGGCATGGTGGCGCGTGCCTGTAGTCCCAGCTACGCAGGAGGCTGAGGCAGGAGAATTGCCTGAACCCAGGAGGCGGAGGTTGCGGTGAGCCGAGATCGTGCCATTGCACTCCAGTCTGGGTAACAAGAGCGAAACTCCGTCTCAAAAAAAAAAAAAAAAGAATAGCTCTGAAAAGCTGCCTTTTGTGGAGATTTGCATCTTTAGGGAAAATCTACGTTAGTGAAATAAACAGCCAGGCTTTCTCTGAGTACACCTCCTTCCCACCCCATCCCGCAGGTTCAGACCTAGGAAAGATTAACTCATGGGACAGAGAGATTGAGAGTCTCACACCTTTGAAGGTCTGATAGAGAAGTTTACCATACCACAGGCTAGCAACTATTTTTTCTCAGGGCTGCTACCTGTGGGGTCTCATTTGCATAACAAGACCACCTTCCTTAGCCAGCCCTTTCCATCGTTCCTTCCCATAACCCGTTTTGCCATGATCTAAACTCCTATTCTTTCTGTAATCTCGGGACAGTATTAAAACTTAAGCTATCTGGCCCTTTATTTGAGTTTTCTTATTCCTATGACTCCTTGTGTATGTGTTTGCATGTAATACATTTGTATGGTTTTTGCTGTTGATCTATTATCAGTTTGTTTTATAGGTTGAAATGATCAAACCTTCAGAAGTTGCAGAGGGGAGAGAATTTTCTTTATCCCTTCACAAGCCTGATAGATTCTTTTCTTTGTATCCTAAGAAGTTCAATAACTATTGATTTGTCTGAGTATAGCATAGTAAGAGTAACATCCTGTATTTGTAGAGTGGTTGATAGTTTTCAGTGTGCCTTCACATTTTTTCTTATTTAGACCTCAGAGCAACCCTGGGTCAGGCATGATAGGTGGTGTTGTGTTCTCTTAAGATTAATAGCTTCTTTCCAACTGTCAGGTTCTATGAAGTGGCCCATAATTCTACGGCTGATTTGTGGTACTTGTGTCATCTTTATTGCCTGGTGCTTTTCCTAGTATGTTAGATTGTAAAAGACTAAATAGTAGGTTAAAGAGTTTGGATTTTATTCTGTAGGCAGTGGGGAATTTTTGAAGAATTATGAATAGGAGTGATATGATGAAAGCAGTTTTTAAGTTAGATTAAAATGGCAGGCTGTTTCAGATGGCTGGAAAACCAGACAGCGTGTGTTCTCTATAGCTCTCTAGACACAAGCTATAGCAGGCGTCAGCTTTTAGTTGTGGGTATAATAAGGATAGGGATTTTTACCAGTTTGTGATACAAGTTTCTCTTGCCACCTAGATTTTCTCCATCTGATTTAAGGAACTGAATAGATTTAGGGAAAGATATTGGATTTTTAAAGTACAGGTTTTCCCTATCTAATAAAGGATCAAGGGCAGTTCTATAGAATATTCATTGGTGGAGATTTCAGTGGTGTTCAATATCTTTTTAAGCTTTTATCACACTTTTTTTTTTTTTTTTTTTTTTGAGACAGAGTCTCACTGTGTCACCCAGGCTGGAGTACAATGGCGCCATCTAGGTTCAGTGTAATCTCTGCCTTCTGGTTCAAGTGATTCTTCTGCCTCCGCCTCCCGAGTAGCTGGGATTACAGGCACCCACCACTACACCCAGCTAATTTTTGTATTTTTAGTAGAGACGAGGTTTAACCATGTTGGCCAGGCTGGTCTCCAACTCCTGGCCTCCTGATCCACCCGCCTCAGCCTCCCAAAGTACTGGGATTACAGGCCTCAGCCACTTTATTACACTATTATGATAAATGTTCATTAGGATGTTTTACAGATAAGGTGGCCAATAAATAAAGATTGCTATCAAAACTGTTTATTAATACTCTTCTCTCTGGGATTACCTTTAAATATATCTAATGTTTACCTAAAAGGAAGATGCTGAGTCAAAGTTAATATAAGTAGCGAGTTTATTTGGGCCAGGCTTGAGGATTGCAACCCCAGAATATAGATTGGTGTTGCCCTGACTACAGACACAGGTTAGCAGCAGTTATAAGTGGAGTTTTTTTTTTTCTTTTTTTCCCGAGACGGAGTTTCACTCTTGTTACCCAGGCTGGAGTGCAATGGCGCGATCTCGGCTCACCGCAACCTCCGCCTCCTGGGTTCAGGCAATTCTCCTGCCCCAGCCTCCTGAGTCGCTGGGATTACAGGCACGCGCCACCATGCCCAGCTAATTTTTTGTATTTTTAGTAGAGATGGGGTTTCTCCATATTGACCAGGATGGTCTTGATCTCTTGACCTCGTGATCCACCCGCCTCGGCCTCCCACAGTGCTGGGATTACAGGCTTGAGCCACCGCGCCCGCCCTGCATAAGTGGAGTTTTAAAGACTGAAGGGAGGGACAGGAAGTGTGCTGATACAAAGTTGTTTGTCAGGAATTGTTCTTGGTTTACAGAAACAACATTGGTTCTTGATTGTCTATATCCATTGTTGAGCTATGCATTATTAGGTTAATTTGTAGCTACTTGTGGCAATAGCAAGCAGTTTCAAGAGAGGAAGACAGAGCTCAAAAGGGTGGGAGGGGGTGTAAAAAGTAATTGCTGTATCATTTTAATGTTTCTCTAGGCCTGATAATAAAGACTTGCATTCCTTAGATGAAAGTTCTTTTCTCAGTAGCTTAAAAAAGCATGAAGTGTTACATATTAACATGAGTTTTGCCTTACAACTCAAACATAATACAGTGTTTGAGTGAGTAATATATTTGTTTTGTCAATTTAACTTTGAGTCTTGGCCCTGAAGGAAGAGGGCATAGTCATAAAGGAATGCTAGTGGAAGTGATGCGTGAACCCTAGCAGGGGAATTCACTGCTTTGCTCTTTTCCTCCTCCTGGTTCCTGAGACTCTTAGTAGAGCTTTTGGAGACTTAATGAGAGTTGTTGAGTTATTGGTCAACTCATTTGGCTTGAAGCAAAGTAAAAAGTAAGCAAAGACTACACTTCTTCAGTTGCTCTTCACGTTTTAATAGTTTAGAGTTGTCTCTTTGCAGTTACAGCTTCCAAGGGAAAGTGTTTCTCAGTCAGGGAAATATGTGGGAGGTTAAAAAAAAAAGAAAACATACTTGAGGAAATGTAATTTCAAATTATTAGTAAAAATATGATTGAACTGAAAAAAAAGGCCAGGCATGGTGGCTCACACCTGTAATCCCAGCACTTTGGGAGGCCGAGGCGGGCAGATCACAAGGTCAGGAGCTCCAGACCAGCCTGGCCAACATAGTGAAACCCTGTCTCTACTAAAAGGAATGCTAGTGGAAGTAATCTATGAGCCCTAGCAGTGTAATTCACTGCTTTGTCCTTTTCCTCCTCCTGGTTCAAACAAACAAATTAGCCAGGCATGATGGCATGCGGGATTGTGCCACTGCACTCCAGCCTGGGAAACAGAGCGAGATTCTGTCTCAAAAAAAAAAAAAAGAAAGAAAAGAAAAAGAAATTAACCTTGAGCTACTAAAATTACACAGCCAGTTGGTTCTATGGTGCAGAGATGGTGAAACAGCAACCCTTAGTGTATAGTAGATACTGAGATCTGTGTTAGACCTGGGGGTTGTAAAACTGGCTCACCTCCAAAAAAAAATAATAATAATAATAGCTGAGGATGGTGGTATGTGCCTCTAGTTCCAACTACTTGGGAGGCTGAGGTGGGAGAATCACTAGAGCCAGGGAAGTGCAGAGGTTGCAGTGAGCTGAGATTCATACCACTGCACTCCAGCCTGGGTGAGAGAACAATCCCCTGTCTAAAACAAACAACTGGAGGTGTTACAGGTTGGAAAGAAAGAAGCACTTGAGGGAGTCATCTAGGTAAGGCCAGATGAAATGCATCAGTTTGGCCCTCCCTTAGTGATCCCTCAGTCTTCCTGGAGAAGAGATTTGATCTTGTCAGCACCCTAAAGTTAAGGCCTGATTCATGCTAACTAAATTCATAGCAGATTGGCATGTAAAGCCAGAATACCAAATATTCAGTAAGGAAATATAATTGTTATTAAGATGAATACCCTTATCCTCAGGCTTATGTATTCTTTTAGCAGACACTAATCATTTGAGTGGTTAATGGCTTTTCATTAAAGCCACCTTGGTGAGTCCAGCTTCACGAAAGAGGTAACAGGTTTCTAGGCCTGGACAAGCATGTCTTCTAACGAATATCTTTAAAAAGGGGGTTTGTCTCTTGTACAGTCTTGTTGTCAGGTTTTTTTTTTTTTGTTATTATTTTTTGAGAGAGAGTCTTGCTCTGTCTCCCAGGCTGGAGTGCAGTGACCTGATCTTGGCTCACTGCAACCTTCGCCTCCCAAATTCAAGCGATTCTTGTGCCTCAGCCTCTTGAGTAGCTAGGATTACAGGCATGCACTACCATGCTTGGCTAATTTTTGTATTTTTAGTAGAGATGAGGTTTCACCATGTTAGCCAGGCTAGTCTCAAACTCCTGGCCTGAAGTGATCCACCTGCCTAAGCCTCCTAAAGTGCCGGAATTACAGGCGTGAGTCACTGTGCCCAGCCCAGGTTCTCAGTTTTGATCCCCATCTTTGATCTAGTTACTGGTCTAAGAGTTTTTTATTTGAGGCCGGGCGCGGTGGCTCAAGCCTGTAATCCCAGCACTTTGGGAGGCCGAGGCGGGTGGATCACGAGGTCAAGAGATCGAGACCATCCTGGTCAACATGGTGAAACCCCGTCTCTACTAAAAATAC
>NW_022436943.1:3339032-3359942 GCF_009761245.1 Sapajus apella | reverse complement strand
CAATTCTCCTGCCTCAGCCTCCTGAGTAGCTGGGATTACAGGCACGCGCCACCATGCCCAGCTAATTTTTTGTAGTTTTAGTGGAGACGGGGTTTCACCATGTTGACCAGGATGGTCTTGATCTCTTGGACCTCGTGATCCACCTGCCTTGGCCTCCCAAAGTGCTGGGATTACAGGCGTGAGCCACCACGCCCGGCCTAAATATTTCAGGATACATATCCCCCTATAAAACAAGCACCTGCCAGTCGTAACCTTAGGTCTGCAGCGTAAGTTTGACTCCTAAAACAGTTCTGTTAAATCTCACACTGATAATGTTGATTACAAGCTTGTCTTCTCAGATACAGAACAAAGACAAGAGGTGATCACTCACTCGGAGGTGGCTACATAATTGACTCCTTCCTCTACTGGTCTTTTCCAGTGTTTGCCATATGTATAAGGTAGATGGCCAGGCGCGATGGCTCATGCCTGTAATCCCAGCACTTTGGGAGGTTGAGGCAGGTGGATCATCTCAGGTTGGGAGTTCAAGACCAGCCTGACCAACATGGAGAAACCCTATCTCTACTAAAATACAAAATAGCCGGGCATGGTGGCACGTGCCTATAATCCCAGCTACTCAGCAGGCTGAGGCAGGAGAATCGTTTGAACCCAGGAGGCAGAGGTTCTGGCGAGCCAAGATTTTGCCGTTGCACTCCAGCCTGGGCCACAAGAGCAAAACTGCATCTCAAATAAATAAATAAATAAATAAATAAATAAGCAAGCTTTACTGAGCACTAATTGGAGCCTCAGAGTCATGTAATCATTTACCTCACTGCTTGCTCCACCTCCCTTTTTTTTTTTCCTACTTACGCTCTTAACTTAAATACTGAGTTCCCAAAACCCTCTTTGGAAAGCGTAGGCCACAAATGTTTCTGTGGCTCGTGTTTTTCCCAGGCATGCCCTTAAACTTTGGCTCAATAAACCTTGACTGCTTGGGTTAACATTTCACAAAGTAGCTTAAACAAAATATATATTTTTGATTGAGACAGAGTCCGCTCTGTCCCCAAGCTGGAGTACAGTGGCAGGATCTCGGCTCACTGCAACCTCTACCTCCTGGGTTCAAGCCATTCTCATGCCTCTGCCTCCTAAGTAACTGGGATTACAGGCGTTTACCACCACGCCTAGCTAATTTTTGTATTTTTTTTTTTTTTTTTTTGAGACGGAGTTTCACTCATGTTACCCAGGCTGGAGTGCAATGGCGCAATCTCGGCTCACCGCAACCTCCGCCTCCTGGGTTCAGGCAATTCTCCTGCTTCAACCTCCTGAGTAGCTGGGATTACAGGCACGCGCCACCACGCCCAGCTAATTTTTTGTATTTTTAGTAGAGACGGGGTTTCACCATGTTGACCGGGATGGTCTCGATCTCTTGACCTCATGATCTACCCGCCTCAGCCTCCCAAAGTGCTGGGATTACAGGCTTGAGCCACCGCGCCCAGCCTTAATTTTTGTATTTTTAGCGGAGACGGGGTTTTGCCATGTTGGCCAGGCTGGTCTCAAACTCTGACCTCAGGTAATTCTCCCACCTCAGCCTCCTGAAGTGCTAGGATTACAGGCATGAGCCACCACACCGGGCCAAATATAAAATCAAAAACATGAAATTATGTATAAATATTAGACAAAATTTAAAAAATAGTTATGATTATTCATGAAATGAAGTAGTATCCAATGAGAATGCAGCTTTCTTAGGGTGTGTCCATTAATGGATTTTTAATTGACTGCTAAGAATTTTTAAAAAAATGAAATGAAAGTAACGTGAATAGTAATTTCAGCACGAGAGCAGTCATCTCTGTAAGACACAATGCATCTCATTTGTCAATCAGAGAAGTTATGGATAAGGACATTCCATCTCAGAATAAAATAATTGCAGACAGTTGAAGTCTGGAAGGAATGCTGATGCAGATTCAGTTTCTTCCCTCCTTCCCTTTCATTCCTACTCCGTCAGCAGATTTTATGGAGAACTTCCTCTATGTTAAGAACTATGCTAGGTGTTGGTGATGCAATGGTGATTGAAAATAGACCCAGTCCTTGCCAGTGTTAAATCTGTGTTGAAGTAGAGGAAATAAATATTAACCAGTAGTTAATATAGATTAGTAATGTGCAGGATCACAGGTGTGGTAAATACTACAAAGGAGAGTGTGTGGCACTATGATAAGGCATACAGGAGAGTTTGAAGACGGGAGGGACAGTGTTAGGCAGCCTGACAATGCTGGTCTTTAACTGGACAAATTAATTCCCTGAGATTTATTTCAGTCATTGTTTCTGTTTTTCTCTCCTTTGTTGGCATGTTTCAGACTGACTGAATTTTTTCCTATCCATTTTCCCCATCTACTGTTTTAGAAGTCACTCTATTTTTCTTTCTTTTCTTTTTTTTTTTTTTTTTTTTTGAGATGGAGTCTTACTCTGTTGCCCAAGCTGGAGTGCAGTGGCACGGTCTCTGCTCAGTGCAATGCCCGCCGCCCAGGCTCAAGTGGATTCTCCTGCCCCAGCCTCCCCAGTAGCTGGGATTACAAGTGCACGGCTAAGTTCTGTATTTTCTTTAGAGAAGGGGTTTCACCATGCTGGCCAGGCTGGTCTCGAACCAGCCTCAGGTGATCCACTTACCTGAAGTGATCACTTATCTCAAGTGATCTGCCTGCCTCTGATTCCCAAAGTGCTGTGTATAGCTGTAAGCTACTGTGCCCGGCCTATTTCTTTTATTTTGGTGGTCCGTTTAAGAAATTTTAACAGTTACACCTAACATATTAGTCTAGGGTTAATGATATCGTAGCCTTTCTTTTAAGCAATACAAGTCCTTAACCTCCAGTCATTTCTCTCTTCTATTTTAGTGTCCTTTTCTAAGTTCTCCAACATTGATTTATATAATTAATGTTTGTGGGGAGTTAACCCGTGTATTTGCATCCCTCTTTGTCCATTACTCTTTTTTCTTTTTGTAACCACTATAATTCTTACTTAAAAATGATGTATTTTTTAATTTTTTTAAAGTTTTTTTTTTTTAAAGACAGGGTTTCACCATGTTGGTGAGGCTGGTCTCGAACTCCTGACCTCAGGTGATCCACCCACCTGAGCCTCCCAAAGTGCGGGGATTACAGGCATGAGCCACTGCACCTGGCCTATTTTTTATTTTATTTTCTTGAGACAGAGTCTCACTCTGTCACCCAGGTTGGAGAGTGCAGTGGTGTGATCTTGGCTTACTGCAGTCTCTGCCTCCCAGGTTCAAGTGATTCTCCTGCCTCAACTTCTGGAGTAGCTGAGATTATAGGCACCTGCCACCATGCCCAGATAATTTTTGTATTTCTTTTTTTAAATAAAAGGTCTCACATATTTATGACTGAACCCAGCCAACCAGCACATTCATAACAGATTCAGAGATAAAAAATATATTGCCAATAAAACATGTCCAACTGTCCAGATGGTGGTGACATTTTCAGCTTGCTGTGGTGAGATGGTCATGACCTTGACACAGCGCAAATCCGTGCCCATCTCATGTGCAGTTCCATATAGACCCAGCTTGGTTCTCCAGTGTCTCCTTTTGGAGTTCTACCTGATTTTATCACCAGTTTTTATCTGAGTCCACTGGGGAATGGGATGATTTTGCTATTGTTTGTTGATCAGGAAACAATCGTGAAAGTTTTGTGAGGCCAGGCACCGTGTCTCACGCCTGTCATCTGAACACTTTGAGAGGCTGAGGTAAGTGGATCATGAGGTCAAGAGATCGAGACTGTCCTGGCCAATATGGTGAAACCCCATCTCTACTAAAAAAAAATACAAAAATTGCCAGGCATAGTGGTTCATGCCTGTAATCTCAGCACTTTGGGAGGCTAAAGCAGGTGGATCACAAGATCAGGAGTTTGAGACCAGCCTGGCCAACGTGGTGAAACCCCGTCTCTACTAAACATACAAAAAAAATTAGCCAGGTGTGGTGGCGGGCGCCTGTAATCCCAACTACTCAGGAGGCTAAGACAGGAGAATCGCTTGAACCCATGAGGCAGAGGTTGCCGTGAGCCGAGATTATGCCATTGCACTCCAGCCTGGGCAACAACAGCAAGACTCTCGTCTCAAAAAAAAAAAAAGTAAAGTCTTGTGAGAAGATATGGCGAAAAGCGGAATCAACCACACACCATGATGGCAGAGAAAGAAAGAGCTAATTTTTGTCTTTTTAGTAGAGATGGGGTTTCACCATGTTGGCCAGGCTAGTCTCGAACAAGTAACATCAAGTGATCCACCCACTTTGGCCTCCCAAAGTGCTGAAGTTTACGGCCATGAGTCATCACGCCTGGCCAAAAATGAATATTTTAACACTCAAAATACAAAGCCCATCATTTTCTTTTGTACCTCAGATCTCTGTCTAGGATCACTGTTCCTGTATGAAATATATATTCTAAAATTTGCTTTGTTAAGGATCTATTGACTGCAACTTCCTTCAGCTGTTTTTTTGAAAGCATCTTCATTTGGTGCATGCTCTCTCTCCGTCTTTCTTTCTTTCTTTTTTTTTTTTTTTTTTTTTTTTTGTGGAGGTAGAGTTAGTTTTATCTTGCCGAGGTTGGAGCACAGTGGTGTGACCACAGCTCATTGCAGCCTTGACATCCTAGGCTCAAGTGATCCACCCTCCTCAGCCTCTGTGCTGGGATTACAGGCATGAGCCACCGTAATCAAAAAAGTGGAAAGGGGCCCGGCCTCTTTCCACTATTTTGTACCCATTAACCTTCTGCCTTGTCACTCCCCACTACCCTTCCCAGCCTCTGGTAACCATCTTTCTACTCTCTAGCTTCATGAGTTCAATTCTTTAAAGTTTTAGCTCCCATAAATACATGAGAACGTGCAAAGTTTTGTTTCTTGTGCCTGGCTTATTTCACTTAACATAATGACCTCTAGTTCCGTCCATGTTGTTGCAAATGACAAGATCTCCTTACGGCTGAGTAGTACTCCATTGTATATATATATACCACATGTTCTTTATACCTTCATCTGTTGATGGACACATGTAGCTTGGAAATCTTTGTGAATAATGCTTCAATAAAATGGGAGTACAACTATTTTTTTTGATAGGCTTATTTCCTTTCTTTTGGGTATATACTTAGGTGTGGGATTGATACATTGTGTGATAGCTCTATTTTTAGTTTTTTGAGGAACTTCCAAACTGTTTTCCATAGTGGCTGTATAATTTGCATTCCCACCAACAGTATATAAAAATTCGGTTTTCTCTGCTTTCTCATCAGCATTTCTTATTGCCTGACTTTTGGATAAAAGGAATTTTAACTGGGGTGAGATGATTTAGCATTGTAGTATTTTTGGTTTTGGGTTTTTGGAGACGTAGTCCCAGTGTGATATTGTGCTGGCCTAGAGCCAGAACCGGAGCAAAACTATTTTATAAAATGCAAAACTGTTTTTAGATAAGTTGAAATGGCTGCCCCGTTCTCCTTACAATAACTACTGTCCTTGGCCTCTGTAAATAGAACTGCTAGTTTGTTCTTCAAAACTATGTAAAGCTGCTTACCTTTTCTTATCAGTAACTGCTAAAATCTGTGATGTGTAAACAAATGTATATCTTGACTTCTGTAAACCACTGAGGTGAATCACAGAATCCCCTAGCCCTTGGAATGTCTGGAGACCCCCGCCCTTGTCTCCACCCAGGAGGTGAATCACAGAATCCCCTAGCCCTTGAAATGTCCGAAATCTTATCATCCCCATCCCCGCCCCTCACCCCCACTCCCAAGGTGGTTTTTCGGGTATAAAAAATCATGGCACCCTCCTTTTGGCACCACAGGTTGGAGAGACGTGAGTCCTCTGTGGTCGCCGGCATAATAAATGACCCTGCAATCTGGCATACTTTTGTCTTGTGGTAACTTTCTACGCTCCGGTCAAATACAACACCAGTCTGTCACCCAGGTTGGAGTGTAGTGGTGCCATCACAGTTCACTGCAACCTCCGTCTCCTGGGTTCAAGCAGTTCTGCTGCCTCAGCCTCCTGAGTAGCTGAGATTACAGGTGTGTGCCACCATGCCTGGCTAATTTTTGTATTTTAGTAGAGATGGGGTTTCTCCGTGTTGATCAGGCTGGTTTCAAACTCCTGACCTCAGGTGATCTGTCCACCTCTGCCTCCCAAAATGCTGGGATTACAGGTGTGAGTCACTGCACCCAACCTTCACATTGTAGTTTTGATGACAAATTATTGTTGGGGTTCAGGGGAGCCCTTAGCTCCCCTGAGAAGACGTTTCTCCAAGGTTCTTGGTCTCCTGCTCTCTCAAGAATGAGAGAGGGGACCAGGTGTGCTTGCAAAGTAAATACCAGACCCCAAACAGTGTTGCAGAAAAGTGATTTTATTTAGTAGAGAAAGAGAAGAAGAGAGAGAACTTCCACGGGAGAGAGAGAGAGAGAAAGAGAGAGAGAGAGAGAGAGAGAGAGAGAGAGAGGAGTGTGTGTGTGTGTGTGTGTGTGTGTGTGTATGTGTGTGAGAGAGAGAGAGAGAGTGTGTGTGTGTGTGTGTGTGGAAGGAGATCCAAACATGGAGTCTGAAGGGGTGAGGAAGAAGGGGACTTAACCTTTTAACCTGGGAGGAACCCCCACCTTCACCTTCTCTAAGACCCCTGGTCAGTGAAAGGAGTTCCTTAGAACTTCCAATGGAGTGATTGACTTTTCTTACAGTGCCTGGGAAAATTAAAACAGACCATTAAATCTCCCGGATGGAGAGAGATGGGAGCGGGGCATGATGCTGGGAAGTTCTTGCCCTTAAAACTACACCCCCTTGTGGATCCGGAAATAGAACACCTTCCCTCATTAGTAATAGTAGAATTTTGAGACAGAGTCTCACTTTGTCACCCAGGCTGGAGTGCAGTGGCGTGATCTTGGCTCACTGCAACCTCTGCCTCCCGGGTTCAAATGATTCTTGTGCCTCAGCCTCCTGAGAGTAGCTAGGACTACAAGTGTACCACCATGCCCAGCTAATTTTTGTATTTTTTCTTTTTTTTTTTTTTTTTTTTGAGATGAAGTCTTGCTCTGTCACCTAGACTGGAACACAATGGCGTGGTCTCAGCTTACTGTGACCTCCCCCTCCTGGGTTCAAACGATTCTCCTGCCTCAGCCTCCCAAGTAGCTGGGACTATAGGCATGTAATCACCACACCTGGCTAATTTTTATGTTTTTAGTAGAGACGGAGTTTGACTGTGTTGGTCAGGCTGGTCTGGAATTCCTGACCTCGTAATCGTCCTACCTTGGCCTCCCAAAGTTCTGAGACAGGTCTTAATTTTTGTATTTTTAGTTAGAATGGGGTTTCACCATGTTGGCCAGAGTGGTCTCAAACTCCTGACCTCAAGTTACCTGCCCACCTCAGCTTCTCAAGTGCTGGGATTACAGGCGTAAGCCACCATGCCCGGACTGTTTTGTGTTTTAGGACAAAGTCTGGCTCTATTGCCCAGGCTGGAGTGCAGTGGTGCAGTCTTGGCTCACTGCAATCTCTGCTTCCTGGGTTCAAGCAATTCTCATGTCTCAGCCTCCCAAGTAGCTGGGATTACAGGTATGTGCCACTGCGCCTGACCTAGGTTTTTTTTTGTTTGTTTTGTTTTGTTTTTTTTTGAGATGGAGGCCTCACTTTATTTCCCAGGCTAGAGTGCAGTGGTGCAATCACGCCTCATTGCAACCTTGACCTCTCAGGCTCAAGCAGTTTTCCCACCTCAGCCTCCCAAGTAGCTGAGATCACAGGCACATGCCACTATACCCAGCTATTTTTAAAAATTATTATTTGCAGAGACAGGGTCTTGTTTATTGCCCAGGCTGGTCTTGAACTCCTGGGTTCAAGTGATCCACCTGCCTTGGCCTCCCAAAGTGCTGGGATTACAGACATGAGCCACTGTGCCTGGTTGATTACTTTTTCTTTTGGTAGAGATGGGGTTTCACCATGCTGGCCAGGATGCTCTTGATCTCTTGACCTTGTGATCCTCCCTCCTCGGCCTCCCAGAGTGCTGGGATTACAGGTGTGAGCCACTTTGCCTGGCCTGGTTGGTATTTTTTTTTTTAATTTTAGACAGAGTCTTGCTCTGTTACCAGGCGCCGGTGTGGAGCGCAGTGGCATGACCTCGGATCAGTGCAACCTCTGCGTCCTGGTTTCAAGTGATTCTCCTGCTTCAGCCTCCCGAGTAGCTGGGACTACAGGCGCCTGCCAGCACACCCAGCTAATCTTTGTATTTTTACGGGGTTTCACCATATTGGCCAGGCTGGTCTCAAACTCCTGACCTTGTGATCCTCCTGACTCAGCGTCCCTCCTGACTCAGCGTCCCAAAATGCTAGGATTACAGGCGTGAGCCACTACACCTGGCTGGAGTTTTTCTTTTTTCTTTTTTCTTTTTTTTTTGAGACGGAGTTTCGCTCTTGTTACCCAGGCTGGAGTGCAATGGCGCGATCTCGGCTCACCGCAACCTCCGCCTCCTGGGTTCAGGCAATTCTCCTGCCCCAGCCTCCTGAGTCGCTGGGATTACAGGCACGCGCCACCATGCGCAGCTAATTTTTTGTATTTTTAGTAGAGACAGGGTTTCACCATGTTGACCAGGATGGTCTCGATCTCTTGACCTCGTGATCCACCCACCTCGGCCTCCCAAAGTGCTGGGATTACAGGCTTGAGCCACTGTGCCCGGCCTGGAGTTTTTCTTAACAGTCAATTCTTTTTATTTTTTTGAGACAAGGTCTCACTTTATCACCCAGGCTGAAGTGCAGTGGCACCATCTCCATTCACTACATCCTTGATCTCTTGGGCTCCAGGACCCTGCCACCCCAGCTCCCCAAGCAGCTGGTACTACAGGTGCAAGCCACCACTACCATATATATTTTTTATAGATACGGGGTTTCACCATGTTGCCCAGGCTGTTTTCAAACTCCTGAGCTTCAAATGATCCACCTGCCTTGGCCTCCCAATGTGGCTGGTGTGAGCCACTGCCCGGCCTAACAGTCAATTTTTTTTTTCTTTTTTGAGATAAAGTCTCACTCTATAGCCCAGGCTGCAGTGCAGTGGCATCATCTTGGCTCACTGCAACCTCTGCCTCCCTAGTCCAAGCGATTTCCCTGCCTCAGCCTCCTGAGCAGCTGGGATTACAGGCATGTGCCACCATACCCGGCTGTTTTATATTTATTGTAGAAACAGGGTTTCACCATGTTGACCAGGCTGGTCTCAAACTCCTGGTATCAAGCGATCCTTCCACCTTGGCCTCCCAAAGTTCTGGGATTATAGGTGGGGGGCACCATCCATGCCCGGCCATAACAATTAGTCACGTAATCTGATATCTTAAAATTGTGCTGTAATTTTTTTCTATCAAGATATTTAGGTTTGTTACTTTCTGGTGTTAATAATATCACCTCAGGAATCATAAAAAGGATATGACAGATTTGAAAATAATAACTAGAAACTCTAGAATCAAAAAAATACTGTTGTTAGTAACATAACAGAATTTGTTTTCACTCTAAATAGAATATCCCATTTATTATCTTCCTTGATAGATAATAGGCTGCCATGAGGGCATTGCCATAATGTATATTTGTTGCTTAATACTCTTTGAACAACTGAATGAATGAATGAAGGAATAAGGTAATGAATGTTATAGCATTTATTCTAAATTTTACTTGGCTGTTGATGTGTGTTTCTCCCACTGGACTACTAATGTTGGGCACAGGGACCATGTCTTTTTTTTTAAACCATTTTTCTGTTCAGAAAAATAGAAAGGTACAGCTTGCCGCCAGCACTCATTTAATTTTGCATAAACACACCCTATGAGGCTGAAGCAAATCTGCGTGATTTTCATGTGAAAATAAAATATGAAAACTGTTCTTGGAATTATTTGGTTTTTTTTTTTCTTTTTTTTTTTTTTTTTTTTGAGACGGAGTTTCGCTCTTGTTGCCCAGGCTGGAGTGCAAAGGCGCGATCTCGGCTCACCGCAACCTCCGCCTCCTGGGTTCAGGCAATTCTCCTGCCTCAGCCTCCTGAGTAGCTGGGATTACAGGCACGCGCCACCGTGCCCAGCTAATTTTTTGTAGTTTTAGTAGAGACGGGGTTTCACCATGTTGACCAGGATGGTCTCGATCTCTTGACCTTGTGATCCACCCGCCTCGGCCTCCCAAAGTGCTGGGATTACAGGCTTGAGCCACCGCGCCCGGCCCCGGAATTATTTCTAAACAGAACATCAGTATTGTTTTTCAGAAAAATCAGATTGTTCTAATGAATCTTTGGCCAACAACTGTTCAAGAATGATGTTAACATCACCCATAGGAATGCTGTGTTTTCTAGGATTTGACACTTTCAGTGATAGAGAATTATTATATTTCATAAACGGAAATAACAGTACTAAAAATTGAATACTGTAAACAATGTCTTTTGCTTCACAAACTGATATACTAGAGCAATGTGAAAATAATGATAATAAAAGCAAGATGTTTCGTGGCAAAGTTATCTCAGGACAAATGCCGCACCTGTAAGGGCTGCTGGCTAGTATTCTTGGGACAAATGGGAAGGGTTTGAGAGTTGGGGATCTTGCTCTGTTGCCTAGGCTGGGGAGCAGTGGCACCATCATAGCTCACTGCAGCCTTGAACTCATGGGCTCAAGCATTAACTCTCACCTCAGCCTCCCAAGTAGCTGGGACTATGAGCACATACCACCAAACCCAGCTAATTTTTTTTTTTTTTTTTTTTTTTTTGGTGAGATGGAGTCTCACCCTGTTGCACAGGCTGGAGTGGAATGGCGCAATCTCACTTCACCGCAGCCTCTGCCTCCTGGGTGCAAAGGATTCTCCTGCCTCAGCCTCCCGAGTAGCCGGGATTACAGGTGCTTGCCATCATGCCCAGCTAATTTTTATATTTTTAGTAAAGATGAGGTTTCGCCATGTTAGCCAGGTTGGTCTCGAACCTGGTGACCTCAGGTGACCTGCCTGCTTTGGCTTCCCAAAGTGCTGGGTTTATAGGTGTGAGCCACTGTGCCCTGGAATTACAACTTCTTATACTGTGCTTTTCATTTAATGTGATTCTGTGAATATTTTCTTGTCATTAATATTTTTCAGAATTATGATTTTAATGCTTGTATAGGATTTTGTTACTTAGCTTTAGTATTCAGCTATTCTACTTTTGTTTCAAGTTTTCATTAAAGTCTGCAGTGATTGTTTTTGGATATAACCTGCGTACATTTCTGATCATGTTTAATTACTGTATCAGTGGGTTTTAAGGTTCTTTTTTTTTTTTTTTTTTTTTTCCTTGAGATGGAGTTTTGCCTTTGTTGCCCAGGCTAGAGTGCAATGGCGTGATCTTGGCTCACAACAACCTCCGCCTCCCTTGTTCAAGTGATTCTCCTGCCTCAGCCTCCCGAGTAGCTGGGATTACAGGCGCTTGCCCCCACTAATTTTGTATTTTTGTAGAGATAGGGTTTCCCTATGTTGGTCAGGCTGGTCTCAAACTCCCAACCTCAGGTGATCCATCCACCTCAGCTTCCCAAAGTGCTAGGATTACAGGCGTGACCCACTGTGCCCGGCCTTAAGGGTCTTTTATTGAGGCTTTTAAAAAGGAGAGCTGACAATTACATTTTCAGTTGTTTAGATTCAAGCTGCAAGTCTCTTATTTGGGATCTGATAGATGACTTATAGGGTGGAAAGCACTTTGTATTCCTGGAGCATTTTTAGGAGCCTAACATTACTTAAGAAATTGGACAGAAGTTGGATTTATTTATGTGTAGAAGTAATCATTGTTAAGAACAAGAAAAAATAGGTGACATCACAGGAACAGTTTATAAATAGAACAGGAACAGTTTGTACAGGACACAACAAAACAGACAAAGCCCAAATGTAAGTGAGCATTAACTGAATTAGAGCATAAGTATGTCTTCTCTTTTGCATTTAGATTAGCTGTGGTCATTACGTAATGTGCTCCTGGCAAGCCTGAGCGGTAGTCTTGGTTCTCATTTGTGGTGATGTTTATTCTTGGTTAGAATGGATGATTAGGTGATTGCCATTTTCTCTCTTTCAGACAGTTCTTCTTACCCAATGTTGTTGGGGCCTTGACTCATGTTTGAACTTTTCCATCTGTCTGGGTTTGGTAGCTACCCCAACCCCTTTGCACAGACATAGGTCCTCTTGGCTCCCCATTTTCTATTCACATCATCCATGGTGTGCCAGATTCCCATCTAGCCATTGAGATTTGTTTTTATTTTTTTTTAAGATGGGGTTTCACCGTGATGGCCAGGCTGGTCTTGAACTCCTGACCTCAGGTGATCCACCCATCTCAGCCTCCCAAAGTGCTAAGATTACAGGCATGAGCCGCAGCACTTGGCTGCAATTGAGGTTTTATATACTACAGTAGCTACATGGTGGCGCACAGACCTTCTTCTACTGTATTGGGAAAATTCCACACTGATTGAAAGCCACGATCGTGAGTCATTGTGATGTGTAATGAGCTTACCTGTCATATCTTTATCTGTGTCTCTTCTTTTTTTTTTTTTTTTTTTGAGACGGAGTTTTTTTCGCTCTTGTTACCCAGGCTGGAGTGCAATGGCGCGATCTCGGCTCACCGCAACCTCCGTCTCCTGGGTTCAGGCAATTCTCCTGCCTCAGCCTCCTGGGTAGCTGGGATTACAGGCACGTGCCACCATGCCCAGCCAATTTTTTTTGTATTTTTAGTAGAGACGGGGTTTCACCATATTGACCAGGATGGTCTCAATCTCTTGACCTCGTGATCCACCCGCCTCGGCCTCCCAAAGTGCTGGGATTACAGGCTTGAGCCACCGCGCCCGGCCTATCTGTGTCTCTTCTAACTGGACTGTCTCACAAGAAACCAGGATACCTGGAAGGGGACTTGTCCCCCCCTCCCCCCCACCAAGAGAAGCATCACAGGGCTGCTTAATTACTGTATCAGTGGGTTTTAAGGTTCTTAAGGTAGAGTGGGTGATAATAGTTTCTACATCATTTATGACCCCAGCAGGCATAGGACCCAAGACCCACTCTGGAGTAAGAGGGACACACCGAGCTGGCAGCCAGAACTCTGTTGTCACACACCATGTGAGCAGGAGAGGGCAGAAAGGCATGTAAGTATGTGACAGCATCAGGCTGTCAGAACTCCGGTAGCAAACAGAAAAACAGGGCACACATGAATACCACAGGGCGAATACAAAGAGGAAGATTTAGAGGCCAGATGGATAAGCTAAAAATAGGATTATTTGGACATTCTGCAAGTGCTTTCAGCACAGTGTATCTAAAATTGACGTTGTCATCATCCTTTCACTGACCTTCCCTATTTCTGATAATGACAAGATGCATTCTGTCACCAGGCTTGAAGTCTCAGGTCTTCTTTGCTTCCCTTTCCATGTTCTTTGCATCTAGTCAGTTACTGTGTCTCTAGTAATTCTACCTCCCATGTGGAAAGCTCTTGGGGTTCCACCTTTGGCTCTCTCCCACACATAGGCCATAAGAGAAAGTCACTAAACCTCTCCATCTAATGTGGAAGATGACCATTTCGCAGGATTGTCATGAGAATTGGAGATGAAATGCCCTATTACTTCTTAGCCAGACCATTGTAGGTATTTCCAGAGTCAAAGGACAAAATTACAACAATTTTAGTTTAAAGATCTTAATTTGCTTTCTAGAATTGGGCAACACTTCATCCTATAAAATAGAGTATCCCATGACCTAAGCAGAAGAGCTTGGCTTTATAGACAGAAATAGGCTGAAGAAACTAGAAACGAAGAACTAAATGCAGATGGGTTGTGTCAAAGGGACTTTGCTTGTAAGGCAGGGGCAGGGAGACAGAACAATACAAAAATAACTGATGGTTAGCATTGTTGTAACCCAGCGAGAGTGAAATCACCACTGAGACAAAGACTAGGCCAAATTACAGGGTCTTTATTGCTGGCGGCCACGGAGGGACTCGCGTCTCTCTAACCAGTCTCTCTAACCCGTGGCCCCGAAAGGAGGGTGTCAAGACCTTTTATGCCTGTAAACCACCTCCTCAGCAGCAGTGGGGATGAGGGGCTTTAGACATTCTGAGGGCTAGCGGACTTTGGACATTCCGTAAACCACCTCCTAGGCGGAGGTGAGGGCCAGGGGCTTTGGACATTCTGAGGGCTAGGGGACTTTGGACATTCCTATTGTTACTTAAGTGGTTCACAGAAGTCAAGATAAGCATTAGTTTACACATTGTCTGGGTAGGGTGGGAAATTACAGACCTTAGTTACTTATTACAAGTCTTAGTTTTTCTTTTTTCTTTTTTTTTTAAGAGATGGGGTTTCTCCATGTTGGTCAGGCTGATCTTGAACTCCCAACCTCAGGTGATCTGCCCACCTCAGCCTCCCAAAGTGCTGGGATTACAGGTGTGAGCCACCACACCCGGCCTAAATGGCATTGGTTTGGACTGCTTGCCTGTCACATTAGGGTTACAGAGAGCAGTTTCAACGGAAAGCCGAGGTATGGGCGAGGTATGCAGTTTATGTAGCAATTTCCATGTCACAGCATCAGGTGACTTCAGGTTATCATCATCAACCTGAGCACGGGTGAGTGCATTTGGTTTGGATTCTAGTCTGTTGGGGCCTTTTGTGCAGGAGCTCAGTCTGCAACCGTGGCCACCTATAATTTTTTATTTAACACCAGATTGGATTCCTGCATCTAATTTAGCCTTCCCACTTCGACCAGTTGGATCTTTCTAATAACAGAGCTCTCATCAGGTCATATCCTTCCTCAAAAACCTTTATGGCATTGTCATTAACTATTAGCATTCCTCTCCTGGTTTTGAGGCCTCTTCACCTAGCCCCGTCCTACATTTCCGATTCCATCCTCTACATTTCCTTTCATTCCCCCTCACCTGGGTGTTCCAGCCACATTGAACTTGCTGTCTTCAGGACATGCACTCATCTCAGTAGCATCGCTCATACTTGGAATTGTTCTTTTCCGTACTTTTCAGCTCCAAATCTTCATCTTTGGAGTTCCTGTTCAATTGCTAGCATCTCTGTTGCAGGTCCCTGCAACCCCTGACTGTACCTCTTCTTAACTTCCATGATTCTTTCTCTGAGCTCTTGTCATACTCACTGCTTTATGCTTTGTGTTTTTTGGGTGCTGGAGGTATTTAACTTCATGTTCTGAGTCTTGGGGAGTTCTTCCTAAGCACTTAGGAAGTATGTGTTACAGGCAATTAGTAACTGTATATGATGAGTAGACCCCACAGGGGAAGAATAACAAGCTGATTAAGAGTTAACAGAGGTCCCTAGGGACTGAGAGCACAGCAAAGCAGGACTGAGAGTACACTGGCTTTAGAAGATCTAGAAAACTAGGAAACAAAAGCATTAATATGGTTCTTGTTAAGGTGTGAAGAGGTAAGATAATTAATTTGAGGGGCTATTGTATGCCAGTCTAGGTATTTTATGTATATTCAGTCATTTGAACTCTGGCCAGATGACATTCTTCCCTTCTGTAATTGTAGCAGGAGCGGGACACACCGAATACAGGAGGAAGGAGTTTATTCTGCTGGGAGCAAGGTGGCATAGTTGCCTAACAGCCAAGCTCTTGTAACAAAGGAAAGTTCCTTTTTTATACAGGCTTATACTTTAGATGTTACACGTGGAAGAATCTTAGGTTTATGGCTTAACATATGAAAAGGGTTTCAGTTTACAGTCTTAGTGATTACATATGAAAAGGGTTTCAGTTTACAGTCTCAGGAATTACATATGAAAAGGGCTTCAGTTTACAGTCTTAGGAATGAAAAGGGGAAGCTTACAGTCTTAGGAATGAAAAGGGGAAGTTTACAGTCTTAGGGATTTCATATGAAAAGGGTTTCAGTTTACAGTCTCAGGAATTACATATGAAAAGGGCTTCCATTTACAGTCTTAGGAATGAAAAGGGGAAGTTTACAGTCTTAGGGATTTCATATGAAAAGGGTTTCAGTTTACAGTCTTAGGAATGAAAAGGGGAAGTTGATCTGAAATGCTTCAGTCTCCCTCTTCATAATAACATCCATTGACTTCTTGTTACATTTAGAATAAAATACAAAAGACCTGGCCAGTTGGTGGCTCAGGCATGTAAATCCCAGGACTTTGGGAGTCTGAGGCAGGAGGATCACTTAAGCCGAGAGTTCCAGACCAGCCTGGGCAACATAGTGACACACCCCATCTCTTAAAAAAAAAAAAAAGAAGCCGGGCGCGGTGGCTCAAGCCTGTAATCCCAGCACTTTGGGAGGCCGAGGCGGGTGGATCACGAGGTCAAGAGATCGAGACCATCCTGGTCAACATGGTGAAACCCCGTCTCTACTAAAAATACAAACACATTAGCTGGGCATGGTGGCACGTGCCTGTAATCCCAGCTACTGAAGAGGTTGAGGCAGGAGAATTGCCTGAACCCAGGAGGCAGAGGTTGCGGTGAGCTGAGATCGCGCTATTGCACTCCAGCCTGGGTAACAAGAGTGAAACTCCGTCTCAAAAAAAAAAAAAAAAAGCCTCCATAAGTATCCCTACAGGATCCCAGACTGACACTGCACTCTACCTCATCAGCTTTCCATTTTCTCTGACCAACTTCTTACTCCGCTCCCCTTTAAAGCTTTTTGTTCATCAATCCCAAATTATGCTTTTTCATTTCAACTTTAAAAACCTACCCCATTCTGATAACAATAATGGAGTACATTGCCCTTGTGTGGTTCTTTATACTTTTTCAAAGCACATTTCTCTTATTTCAGTCCACAATTTTCCACATATCTTTTCTAGAGTATAGAGGAGTTGGGTGCAGTGGCTCACACCTGTAATCCCAGTACTTTGGGAGTCTGAGGCGGGCAGATCACTCGAGGTCAGGAGTTTGAGACCAGTCTGTCTCTACTAAAAATAAAAAAAAAAATTACCCAGGCATAGTGGCAGGTGCCTGTAATCCCAGCTACAGGTGCCCACTGAGGCTGGAGAATTGCTTGAACCCAGGAATGGAGGTTGCGGTGAGCTGAGCTTGTGCCACTGCACTCCAGCTTGGGTGACAGTGCGAGACTCCATCTCCAAAAAAAAAAAAAAATGGGTATAGAGGGATTGAAATGCCAAGAAAACTCAACAGTTTATCAAATAACATCTTTGCCAAACATCTTAATGCCAGTTGTGCCGGGCGCGGTGGCTCAAGCCTGTAATCCCAGCACTTTGGGAGGCCAAGGCGGGTGGATCATGAGGTCAAGAGATCGAGACCATCCTGGTCAACATGGTGAAACCCCGTCTCTACTAAAAATACAAAAAATTAGCTGGGCATGGTGGTGCGTGCCTGTAATCCCAGCTACTCAGGAGGCTGAGGCAGGAGAATTGCCTGAACCCAGGAGGCGGAGGTTGCGGTGAGCCGAGATCGCGCCATTGCACTCCAGCCTGGGTAACATGAGTGAAACTCCGTCTCAAAAATAAATAAATAAATAAATAAATGCCAGTTGTGGGACTGGCCTGTGCTTCCTTTAAGCCGTGGAGTTGTTACAAAAAGTTTTCTCCAAATAGAGTTTTGTTAATCATACTCTTTAAGATGTGCTATAAAATTTCTTAGATCTTTGGAGAGAAATAAACTGTTACAATTACTGTGGAGGTGTTACTGGAAAGGGGTCCTGATCCAGATCCCAAGAGACCGTTCTTGGACCTCATGCAAGAAATAATTCAGTTGGAGTCCATATAGTAAAGTGAATGTAAGTTTATTAAGTAAAGAAACAAAAGAATGGCAACTCCATAGGCAGGGCAGTAGCTTGGGCTGCTCGACTGATAATACCATAATTATTGATTGATTGTATGCTAAACGGGGGGTGGATTATTCATGAGTTTTCCAGGAAAAGGGTGGGCAATTCCCAGAAATGAGAGTTCCTCCGCCTTTCAGATCATATATGGGTAACTCCCTAATATTGCCATGGCATTTGTAAACTGTCATGGTGTGCCGGTGGGAGTGTCTTTTAGCATGCATGCTAATGTATTATAGTTAGTGCATAATGAGCAGTGAGGACAACCGGCCCTCACTTTTGTCGCCATCTTGGTTTTGTTGGGTCTTGGCCAACTCCTTTACCATCACCTGTTTTATCTGCATGGTCTTTGTGACTTGTACCTTGTGCCGACCTTCTGTCTTATCCTGTGACTTAGAATGCCTAGCCTTCTGGGAATGCAGCCCAGTGGGCCTTAGCCTCATTTTACCAAGTCCCTATTCATAATGGAGTCGCTTGGGTTCAGATGCCTCTGACAGAGGGGGTAGCTTTTTGCTACATACTCTTTGTACCTTCAGAAATTTGGTCAAACACATGCTTGTAGTATCTGTTTAAATTTGTTATATGTATATGTAAACACTGGAAAGTTGCTGTTCTTCAAAAGCAGTCAGCTTGTATTTGACAATCTGGAAAATACAGGAAGAAAAAAGTTATTCCAGCTGGGTGTGGTGGCTCACCCCTGTAATCCCAGGAATTTGGGAGGCTGAGGTGGGTGGATCACGAGGTCAGGAGTTCAAGACCAGCCTGGCCTAGATGGTGAAACCCTGTCTTTACTAAAAGTACAAAAATTAGCTGAGATTACAGTGGCAGTCACCTGTTGTCTTAGCTACTTGGGACGCTGAGGCAGGAGAATTGCTTGAACCAGAGGGTAGAGGTTGCAGTGAGCCTAGATTGTTCCACTGTACTCCAGCCTGGGCCACAGAGTGAGACTCTGTCTCCAAAAAGAAGAGAGATTACTCCAAATCCTACAATAATTCTGAAACAACGAATTGGAATTGTCATTAAAAATGAACTTTTTTTTTTTTTCTTTTTTGAGACAGGGTCTCGCTCTGTCACCCAGTCTGGAGGGCAGTGGTACAATCTCGGCTCACTGGAACCACTGCCTCCCCGGTTGAAGTGATTCTCCTGCCCAAGACTTCCGAGTAGCTGGGATTATAGGCGCTCACCACCACACCCAGCGAATTTACATTTTTAGTAGAGACAAGATTTCACCATGTTGGCTAGGCTGGTCTTGAACTCCTGGCTTCAAGTGATCCACCCACCTTGGCCTCCCAAAGTGGTGGGATTACAGGTGTGAGCCTCCGTGCCCGGCCAAAAATAAACTCTTGAGTGGATGTTCTCTAAAACATTTATACTTCCTGTAAACAGGTATTTCTAAATATGTGGATTTTTATTTGTTTTGGATGAAAGGTCTTACTGTGTTGCACAGGTTAGAGTGCAGTGGCACATCAGCTTACTGTAGCCTCAAACTCCTGGGCTCAAGTGATCCTCCCACCTCAGCCTCCCAAGTAGCTGGGACTACAGGCATGTGTCACCATGCCTGGCTCATTTTTTGTGTTTGTTTGTTGAAATGGGGTCTCATTATGTTGCCTAGGCTTGTCTTGAGCTCCTGGGCTCAAGTGATCTTCCCTCCTCAGCCTCCCATAGTTCTGGGATTTACAGACATGAGCCACTATGTTCAGTCCAAATAAGATTTTTGTGGTAAGATATGCCGATAGTTAGTGTTAGGAAAAGGCTTTTCTCTGTGTATCAAGGCTTTTCATATCTGCACTGCACTTGAGAAGAGTGAAACATAGAACTCTGTCATAAGTTTCTGAACTTAGAATAAATAGTAAAGAAGTAACAAGCCAGTCTTGTTACTTGTTACAGGTGCTATGCACCTGTAGTTCCAGCTGCTTGGGAGGCAAAGGTAGGAGGATTACTTGAGCCCAGGAGTTAGACGCCAGCCTAGGCAATATAGACACCCTCTCTCTCTCTGTTTTGTTTTAGTTTTTTTTTTCTTTTTTTTTGGGAGACAGAGTCTAGCTCTGTCACCCAGGCTGGGGTGCAGTGGCATGATTTCAGCTCACTACAACCTCTCCCTACCAGGTTCAAGCAATTTTCCTGCCTCAGCCTCCCGTAGCTGGGACTACAGGCACGTGCCACCACGCCCAGCTAATTTTTGTATTTTTTTTTAGTAGAGACAGGGTTTCAGTATCTTGGCCAGGCTGGTCTTGAACTCCTGACCTCATGATCCACCTGCCTCAGCCTCCCAAAGTGCTGGGATTACAGGTGTGAGCCACCACATCTGGCCAATACCTTGTCTCTTAATAAACAACAACCCACTCTTAGCTGATGCCTCACTTAAACTCTGTGATCCTTGCTACCCCAGCCCCATCAAAGTTGATATGCTGTGTATTATTCAGCAACGACAGTTAGGAAGAATAAAGAAAATAGAAATGAAGACGTAGAATGGTCAGTGTTTTGCAGTTGGTTGGGTGTGCAGGATAAAGATGGTAAACTTAGATGATGAAGTTTCATGTATGGACGGGAGACTTGTAGAGATTAGGCTTTGGAACTAGATTTCTGGATTCAAATCCCATCTCTACAGCTTGGTAGCTGTTTGTTCCTGGGCAGCGTTTTTAGACCTCTGAGCCTCAGTTTGCTATGTATAAATGGGAATAATTTAGTACCCACTTCATTAGGTTATTGCGGGGCTTTAGAGAAATTCCACATAAAGCACTTAGCTTAGTGCCTGAATGTTTTTTTATTAATTATTAATAGCAAGGCCATTTTTTAAGCTAGAGAACAAACAAGAAGGAGCAGAGGTAGATGTTAAAGAAGATGATTTTTGTTTAGAGGAGCTGAGTGTAAAGTAGCCAAGGGCAGTATCCAGAAGACAGGACTGCTGGCCTTGCCTGGGAAGGGAATTACTTGGGCTGTTGCAGGAGTGATGATGCTGGATCCACTATGTAGCCTTCCATTCATTCTCTGAAACTGCTTCCTAGATGGCTTCAAAGGTCCCAAAGCTCCACTGGTTCGAACCAGTGAAAAATGTTTGATGAACTGAGACAACTTGGAGGTTACTCACCTTTAGCTCCAGACCGTAGTTGACTAACTAGAAAGTTTTTGTGCTTTTTCCAACCACTGGTGCCAGGTGTGTGTGTGTGTGTGTGTGTGTGTGTGTGTGTGTGTGTGTGTGTG
>NW_022436943.1:3331527-3339022 GCF_009761245.1 Sapajus apella | reverse complement strand
TGTGTGTGTGTGTGTGTGTGTGTGTGTGTGTGTGTGTGTGTGTGTGTTTTGTTCGTTCGTTCCCCGCTCTGTGGTGCCTGGGCCAGGGGAGAACGAGGTAAAATCCCGCTGTTGTCTTCACTCCAAGCCTTGTGCGCTTGGCTGCAACTGAATGGGCTGGCAGGATTTCTGCCGTGGGAATGTTTGTCTGCTCCCTCCATGGGTGGGGCTTAGCGTTGAGAGTCAAGCCACTGAGGAAGTTGCCTGTGACCAACCCGACTCCATGTGGTCAGTGTAATTTTCTTTGATAAGGACCGCATCCTGGAGTTACTTAAATTTTTTTTTTTTCTTATTGCAGATCATCAATGCCGTGGTACTGTTGATTTTATTGAGTGCCCTGGCTGATCCAGATCAGTATCGCTTTTCAAGTTCTGAACTGGGCGGTGACTTTGAGTTCATGGATGATGCCAGTAAGTAGTAGATATTTTGGCATTTTCAAGGGCAGGGAATCTGACTCCAGTACTTCCTTTAAATTACAAATATTGACTCGTGAGCCCATTTGAGCTGATACGTAACTTTCTGTCATCACAAATCAACAAATACTTGTATGTGTCCCACGTTCTGACTGTCTTCTAGGTGTAAGATTCTAAATAAGATCTTTTTCATCTCGTGCTAACTTACTCATTTAAAAAACTATTGCATTGTTGTAGACTTTCTACCCTGGGCCTTTTGGCCTTTTTTGAGAGGAAAAGGTATAAACGGCAGGAAGGAAGGTGAGAAGCTTGTGCTCATCTCCTTGTGTCTTCTATTATGTTTCAGTATTTATTTTTATTCTAGGGGGTGATTCTTTTCCATTCTAGAAATGATGTTGCAGATTATTTGGGGGAATTCAGGATGTGTTTCCAGTGAATGGAAGTATGTACAGGGGTGTGGATGTGGGGCAAGTAGGGAGGAAGCTAGGCTCCCAGCTTCAAGATCACTGCAGCCCAATCATTTTATTTTTATGTATTTATTTGTTTATTTTTAAGATGGGGTTTCACCATGATGGCCAGGCTGGTCTCGAACTCCTGACCTCAGGTGATCCACCCACCTCAGCCTCCCAAAGTGCTAGGATTACAGGCATGAGTCGCTGCGCCTGGCCGCCTAATCATTTTATGATCATAATCATGCTGAGTCCATGGCAAAGGAGAGAGGCAGTGCTGTGCATAATCTCAAACAGAAGATAGTACAGATTTATTTCTCATTGGCTTTGGAGAACTTCAAGTGAGTTTTTCATAAAAAGTGTTGGAGCAAATAAGAGGGGAGGGAGAGAGTGGCTCAGCAGGCAGTTTTAGAGCTAGATAGGAAGCATTCGAAAGACATGGTGAGGGCTCTGTTTCTCCAAGTGAGAAAAAGCTATTCAGTGGTTTTAACTAAATGCATGAACTGATGTGTGCATTTAAGATCCCTTTTGTTGCTGAGTGGAGGGCGCCTTTGGGGGACTGTGTGTGTGAGCACAGAGGCTGGGAGAGTGGTATTGGGGATACCACCTAGGCTGCACTGGAGGTAGAGAACAGGGAGAGATTTGGCAGAATTTGCTGGTTTGGGCAGTGAAGGAAATGGAGGAATCAAAGATAACTTCTGCTTTCCAACTTGAGGAGATGACCTGCGTCTTTACTGAGCTGAGAAAGTCGGGAGTCAGGAGGTGGGAACAGACCTGGGGGGCAAAACTGGACTTTAATTTCAGTAACTAGCTTAGCACAGTTGTTAGGGATTGATAGGTTTGGCCTGTTCCCACCCAAATCTCAACTTGAATTGTATCTCCCAGAATTCCCCTATATTGTGTGAGGGACCCACGTGGAGGTAATTGAATCATGGGAGCCGGTCTTTCCTTTGCTATTCTCGTGATAATGAATAAGTCTCACGAGATCTCATAGGTTTATCAGGAGAAGCTTTTGCTTCTCCTCATTCTTTTTGTCACCACCATGGAAGAAATGCTTTTCACCCTCTGCCATGATTCTGAGACCTCCCCAGCCAAATGGAACTGTTAAGTCCAATTAAACCTCTTCCCCGATCTTGGGTGTGTCCTTATCAGCCCGATGTAAATGGACTAATACAGTAAATTGGTACCAGTAGAATAGAGTTTTACTGAAAAGATACCTGAAAATGCGGAAGTGAGTTTGGAATTGAGTAACAGGCAGAAGTTGGAACAGTTTGGAGGGTTCAGAAGAAGACAGGAAAATGTGGGAAAGTGGCCAGGCGAGGCGGCTCATGCCTGTAATCCCAGAACATCGGGAGGCCAAGGTGGGTGGATCTTGAGGTCAGGAGTTCAAGACCAGCCTGGCTAACATGGTGAAATCCTGTCTCTACTAAAAATACAAAAATTAGCTAGGCATGGTGGTGCACGCCTGTAATCCCAGCTACTCAGGAAGCTGAGGCAGGAGAATTGCTTGAACCACAGGGGCAGAGGTTGCGGTGAGCCCCAGAGGCACAAGTTGCAGTGAGTGGATATCGAGCCACTGCACCCCAGCCTGGGTGACAGGGCGAGGCTCCGTCTCAAAAAAAAAAAGAAAAAGAAAATGTGGGAAAATTTGGAACTTCCTAGAGACTTGTTGAATGGCTTTGACAAAAATGTTGATATTGATATGAATAATAAGGTCAAGGCTGAGGTGGTCTCAGATGGAGATGAGGAACTTGTTGAGAACTGGAGGAAAGGTGATTCTTTATAACCATCTGATTTTTTTTTTTTTTTTTTTTTTTTTTTTTTGGAGATGGAGCCTTGCTCTGTCAGCTGTCTGGAGTGCAATGTATATTGGCTCACTGCAACCTTGGCCTCCTGGGTTCAAGCGATTGAACCCCTGCCTCAGCCTCCCTGCAGCTGGGACTATGTGCCCAGCTAATTTTTTTTTTTTTTTTTTAATTTTAGTGGAGGTGGGTTTTGGCCATGTTGTCCATGATGGTCTCCTGACCTCATGATCCCCCACCTCGGCCTCCCAAAGTCCTGGGATTACAGGCATGGCGAAACCCTGTCTCTGCTAAAAGTACAAAAATTGTTTGGATATGGTGGCACATGCCTGTGGTCCTTGGTACTTGGGAGGCTGAGGCTGCAGTGAGCTGAGATACTGCTGCAATCCTCCATCCTGGGCAACAGAGGAAGACTCTGGGGAAAAAAAAACAAAGTGATTACAAACTATTCATTCAATCCTTTCAAATATTTAAAATACAAGAGAAACTACAAATGCACTGGAATTAACATCCAGGATATTGTAAAACAATTAGTATTTTGAAGTCTTAAGTACCAGCAAGCCTTTCAAGTTAGCTAAATTTAGCCTATCATGTGAGATAGCCACTACCCAGCTTTTTCTCTGGTGATGAGAATAAGGCATGCAGTGTTACTATTCGATCCGGATAGAACCATGGCATTAGCATTTACAACTTCTTTTCCTAACTTCAATTACCTAAGAAAGGGAATCCTGCTACTGGAATTGTGTAGCTTTAATCTGGGGGGAAAGAAAGCAGAGTGTGACATTCATTTAACATTAATTAAACTCATTATTCTTTCTGAAAGAATTCATATGAGTAATGGGGGTCATTCAGAATAGAGAGAATAAGAAATGTTAGACCAGGCATGGTGGCTCACACCTGTAATCCCAGCACTTTGGGAAGCTGAAATGGGAGGATTGCTTGAGCTGGGGAATTCGAGATCAGCCGGGACAACATGGCGAAACCCTGCTCAACTAAAAATACAGAAATTAGCTGGGTGTGATGGTGCGTGTCTGTAATCCCAGCTACTTGGGAGGCTCAGGTGGGAAGATTGCTTAAGCCTGGGGACAGATGTTGCAGTGAGCCGAGATTGTGCCACTGCACTCCAGCCCAGGTGACAGAGCCAGACCCTGTCTCAAAAAAACAAAACAAAAAAAATTATGAAAGTTAATATAGCAATTTTATGTTGATATGTTTTTGCAGTGGTGACACCTATCTGAAGATTTCATCCAACTAGACAGAGCACAACTCTTTCTCACTTTTACATGTGATTTTTTTTTTCCCCCATGATCTGGTAGAAGAAAGCTAAATTCTGGTTTATATTACAACAAGATGTATAGGAGAATCTACTGGAATAAAAAAAGAAAATACAAGGAAATAGCTTAAATTTTTTTTTGGAGACAGGGTCCCACTCTGTCACCAGGCTGGAGTGCTGTGTGGCACACAATCTGGGTTTACTGCAATCTCTACCTCCTGGACTCAAGCAATTCTCTTACCTTAGCCTCCCAAGTAGCTGTAACTAGAGGTGTGAGCCACTACGCCTGGCTAATATTTTGTAGAAGTGGGGTTTTGTCATGTTGCCCAGGCTGGTCTTGAACTCCCAACCTCAAGTACTTCATACTCCTCGACCTCCCAAAGTGCTGGGATTACAGACATAAGCCACCCTACCCAGCTTCAATTGACTATACTTGGAAAGAATGTGGAACTGTCATAGATTGGAAGAGACACAGTTAAATGCAGTGTGGGACCCTGGATTAGATTCTGGAAAAGAAAAAGGACATTGAGGGGGAACAGGTGAAATTCAAATTAGTTGGCCGGGCACGGTGGCTCACATGTGTAATCCCAGCACTTTGGGAGGCCGAGGCGGGTGGATCTCGAGGTCAAGAGATTGAGACCATCCTGACCAACACGGTGAAACCCCATCTCTACTAAAAATACGAAAAACTTAGCTGGGTGTGATGGCATGCTCCTGTGGTCCCAGCTACTCGGGAGGCTGAGGCGGAAGAATCGGTTGAACTCAGGAGGCGGAGGTTGCAGTGAGCTGAGATTGTGCCACTGCACTCTAGCCTGGTGACAGAGCAAGACTCCGTCTCCAAAAAAAGAAACTCAAATTAGTTGTGCAGTTTAATTAATAGTGTTGTACCACTGTTAATTTCCTGGTTTTGGTAGTTGTGCTAGAGCTAGGTAAATTGTTAATAAGGGAAGCAGGGTGAAGGGTATAGGTGAATTCTGCTGTGCTTGTAACTTTCCTATATGTCTAAAATGACTTTAGAAAAAAAAGTTAAAGGAAAAGTAGTTCAGTCCACTGACTAAGAAGCTCAACGAGTAACGATTGAAAAGCATGTATGTGTGGCATATTGTGTTACACACTCATAGCTTTGAGTAAAGGTAGATTTCAGGCTGGGCGTGGTGGCTCACGCCTGTAATCCCAGCACTTTGGGAGGCCGAGGCCGGTGGATCAGGAGGTCAGGAGATCGAGACCATCCTGGTCAACATGGTGAAACCTTGTCTCTACTAAAAATACAAAAAATTAGCTGGGCATGGTGGTGCGTGCCTGTAATCCCAGCTACTCAGGAGGCTGAGGCAAGAGAATTGCCTGAACCCAGGAGGCGGAGGTTGCGGTGAGCCGAGATCACGCCATTGCACTCCAGCCTGGGTAACAAGAGGGAAACTCTGTCTCAAAAAAAAAAAGAAAAAGAAAAAAAAAAAAAAAGGTAGATTTCACGGAATTTTATTTGAAATTTTGTTTAGCAAAGAGTTATAACCTCAAGTGTCCATGATATGCATAATATCAAACAGCAGTTCATCCAGATTAATTTTTAACTAATTTTGTGGCAGATTTGTCTTTCTAGTCAAACTTCCTTTCTTCTCTGGGCAGACAAAGTTAGCCTGAAGAAAGAATGACCAGATAAGTTGTCAAGAGATTATGGTACTTATATATACAGTCCCCTGATTTAGGCTAAAGACATCACTACATTTACTGGAGAAAGGATGGTCTTTTCAATAAATGGTTCTGGGTGAAATCAATAAGAGAAAGACACACACCTCCAAAAGAAGATATCCGTAAGAGAGTATTCTCCTTATATAAGTTACAGGGAATCGCAAATTATAACCACAGTAGTAAAAAACTGTGCCCCTTCAAAATGACCAACATTAACACAGCTGACAAAAACCTATTGGTGTCCATGCTGAACAGCTGGAACTTTCCAATCATGGCTGGGAATGTAAATCATGTCAACCACTTTGGAAAACTAAAGCTAAATATGCATCTATGTTATGGCCCTGCATTCCATTCCTTGATATATGTACACTCCAGGAGTGAGCGCCACACAACCCAGCCCTAGACATATACCCTAGAGAAATGGGTGCTTCATAAATCCATCGTCAGCGGTGTATAAAAGTGGTCATAGTAGCTTTATTTCTAATAGCCAAAAGTTGGAAAGAATCCAGATTTCCACCAATGGTAAAATGGGCAAAAATGAAGCAATCGCCGGGCGCGGTGGCTCAAGCCTGTAATCCCAGCACTTTGGGAGGCCAAGGCGGGTGGATCACGAGGTCAAGAGATCGAGACCATCCTGGTCAACGTGGTGAAACCCTGTCTCTACTAAAAATACAAAAAATTAGCTGAGCATGGTGGCGCGTGCCTGTAATCCCAGCTACTCAGGAGGCTGAGGCAGGAGAATTGCCTGAACCCAGGAGACGGAGGTTGCGGTGAGCCGAGATCGCGCCATTGCACTCCAGCCTGGGTAACATGAGTGAAACTCCGCCTCGAAAAAAAAAAAAAAAAAAAAACTGAAGCAATCACAGATGAAACAACATAAGCAAAAGGTGGTGAGAGTTCATTGTACTTCTGTGTGTATGCCTACATATGTATGTGTATGTTTCAAAGTTTTGATAATAAAAACTGAGAAATAGGAAATGGCAACAAAAAAGAACGATGAGCCTGAGGAGGGCCGGCTTTCCTGATGGCGTCAGCATCACAAACTAAAGCTCACTGTTCCCTGGCATGGAAGGAGCCCTGGGCTGCCTACCTGCTCTCTATTCACATACCATAACTACCTTGGCAGTCTGCACAGCTTGCCTGCTTGCGCACAAAGATCCTGACGACCTTGAGGAAATAGAACTACAGCAGCAGGGGAAGCTGAGCCAGGGGAACCACCCTGACCCTTTATTTTCATGACTTTTTAATTTTATTTTTTGAGACAGGATGTTGCTGTGTCGCCCAGGCTGGAGTGCACTGGCACAGTCTTGGCTCACTGCAGCCTCTGCCTCCTGGGCTCAGGCAATTCTCCTACCTCTGCCTCCCGAGTAGCTGGGATCATAGGTGCCCACCACCACACCTGGCTAATTTTTATATTTTTAGTAGAGATGGGGTTTTGCTGTGTTGCCCAGGTTGGTCTTGAACTCCTGGGCTCAAGTGATCATCCACTTTGGCCTCCAAAAGTACTGGGATTGCAGGAGTGAGCACCATGCCTGGCCTGGCTCTGTATTTCCATCCATCTTCCCTCCTATTCTTTCAACTGTTTATCTTTTCAGTCACGTGGTTCAAAAGGGACCATACTCTACATCTTGACTTTCTTTTTTCTTTTTTTTTTTAGAACTTAGAACAATTCTAACGACTTTTTTTTAAAAGGATAATTCAGGCCGGGCGCGGTGGCTCAAGCCTGTAATCCCAGCACTTTGGGAGGCCGAGGCGGGTGGATCACGAGGTCAAGAGATCGAGACCATCCTGGTCAACATGGTGAAACCCCGTCTCTACTAAAAATACAAAAAA
>NW_022436943.1:3258278-3291527 GCF_009761245.1 Sapajus apella | reverse complement strand
CAAGATGACCTTGTGACTCTCTGCCGATTGTGTCTGAGGACCTTTCCCCCTACATGTGTGGCCAGGTATATGCACACAGTTCAGCCTAAGGAGTAGGCTTTATGGTTTGATTTACACACAGTGGTTTTTAATATCCCAGTGCTGATAAAATCAGCACCTTAGGCCAAGAGGAATGGAGGACAAAGAGACTCAAGCTTCCAACATTCCTAACCGTGTGTTCAGCTGTTTTGCATGTGATTGCTTTATGCCTATATGCACTTTTAATAAGCAGTTAAGATTTTGCTACATTCCAAGGGAGATTAAAATAAGAGAGGTAAGGGGGATTTTTATCCCAAGGCATCAGCCTGAGTTTTTTTTGTGCTTTTTTTGTTTGCTTGTTTGTTTTTCGTGTGTCTCATCGGCATTCTTTATATACTTAACGTAAGTAATTCTGTTCCTTGAAGCTTTATGTCTAGAAAATTGACACAAAGTTAAACACATGAGTTATTCGGAATGGAGTGGTTCCTGGGGCAGTGACTCATGCCCTTAATCCCAACATCTTGGAAGAACAAGGCAAGAGGATCAGTTGAGCCCAGGAGTTAGAGACCAGCCTGGCCAACCTAGTGAGACTTCATCTCTATGCAAAGTGTAAAAATTAACTCGCCCGATGGCATGTTCCTGTAGTCTCAGCTACTCAGGAGGCTCAGATGGGAGGATAGCTTGAGTCCAGGAGGTTGAGGCTGCAGTGAACTGTGGCCATGATTATGCTACTTGCACTCCAGCCTGGGTGACAGACTGAGACCTTGTCTCAAAACAAAGAATGGGAAAGGCCTATCAGGTAGTTCATGATCCCTGGGGAAGGCACATAGGAAATCACAGTTGATTGTATGTTGTTCCCCATGATTTTATAGCTCTTTGCCTAATCATTTTTGCAGTATGAAAAATGGTACATGGTCAGGCAAGCCTCAGTGGCTCACGCCTGTAATGCTAACACTTTGGGATGCCGAGGCGAGTGTATCACCTGAGGTCAGGTGTTTGAGGACAGTCCGACTGACCAACATGGTAAAACCCCGTTTCTACTAAAAATACAAAAATCATCTGTGCTTGGTAGTACATACCTGTAATCTCAACTAGTTGGGAAGCTGAGGCAGGGGAATCACTTAAACCCGGGAGGTGGAGGTTGCAGTGAGCCGAGTGCAGTGTTCACGTGCCACTGTACTCCAGCCTGGTGACAGACTCGGATTCCATCTCCAAAAAAAAAAAAAAAGGTATGTTTTCAGCAAACCAGGAGCAGCAGATGTAGTTTATTTTTTTTTAAGTCATCAATAGTGTAAACACAGCTTTTATTAAGACAGAAAGCTCTTAATCCAGCAAATAAAAATTATATGTCCTTTGATGTATGTCAACATGTAGCAGGTATATGCTTCAATAGAGCAAAGTTACTTTTGTAAGGCACTGAGAGTCAGGGTGGGTTGCTCATAGTTCACCAGCAATGAGGGTTGGAGCCGCGTTCCTCTCTCAGGAAAAGCTAAGTGTGGCATCATCCTGCCTGCTACTTGCTAGTCACAGGTCTGGGCTGCAGTGTCTTAGCCCCTGCTTTCCACGTGACACATTCCAATTCCTGGTCTCCTAGATGGGGATGTCCAAACTGGGCCTGGCACTCAGGAGCAGATGAGGCTTCAACTGTGCCAAAGGAAAGTCCTGGCTCGGAGAAGACAAGGAACAATGGGTCTACTGTCTGTGACCAGCAACAGCATAAAGGACCATGTTGTCACATGTGGCAGGGACTCCCCTTGCACCCGGTATGGTAGCCTTTGTGTGATGTCCATTTTGCACTTTTCTTTATATACATATATATAAAATTTTTTTATTGCAGTTTAGGTTTTGGGGTACATGTGCAGAACATGCAGGATTGTTGCATAGATACATACATGACAATGTGGTTTGCTGCCTCCATCCCCATCACCTATATCTGGGATTTCTCCCCATGTTATCCCTGTGCAACTCTCTACCCTCCACTGTCCCTACCATAGTCCCCCCAACAGACTTCAGTGTGTCATGCTCCCATCCCTGCGTCCATGTGTTCTCATTGTTCAACACACCGCCTATGAGTGAGAACATGGGGTGTTTGATTTTGTGTTCTTGTGTCAGTTTGCTGATAATGATGGTTTCCAGGTTCATCCATGTCCGTACAAAGGACACGAACTCATCATTTTTTATGGCTGCATAGTATTCCATGGTGTATATGTGCCACATTTTCCCTGTCCAGTCTATCATCGATGGGTATTTGGGTTGGTTCCAGGTCTTTGCTATTGTAAACAGTTCCTCGATGAACCATGTGCATGTGTCTTTATAATAGAACAACTTATAATCCTTTGGATACATACCTAGTAATGAGATTGCTGGGTCAAATGGAATTTCTATTTCTAGGTACTTGAGGAATCGCCACACTGTCTTCCACAATGGTTGAACTAATTTACACTCCCACAAACACTGTAAAAAGTGTTCCTATTTCTCCAAATCCTCTCCAGCATCTGTTGTCTCCAGAATTTTTAATGATCGCCATTCTTATTGGCATGAGATGGTTATCTCCATGTGGTTTTGATTTGCATTTCTCTGATGACCAGTGATGATGAGCATTTTTTCATATGTTTCTTGGCCTCATATATGTCTGGTTTTTTTTTTTTTTAATCTTTTTTTTTAAATTCATTTTTTCTTTCTTTAATTTTTGTATTTTTAGGAGATACGGGTTTTTACCATGTTGGTCATGCTGGTCTCAAACTTCTGACTTTGGGAGGCCAATGGCCTCCCAAAGTGCTGGGATTACAGACATGAGCCACCATGCCCAGCCTATGTCTTCTTTTGCAAAGTGTCTGTTCATATCCTTCGCCCATGTTTGAATGGATTTGTTTGTTTGTTTCTTGTAAATCTGTTTTAGTTCTTTGTAGATTCTGGATATTAGCCCTTTGTCAGATGGGCAGATTGCAAAAAAATTTCCCATTCTGTTGGCTGCCAGTTCACTCTAATGATAGTTTCTTTTGCTGTGCAGAAACTCTTAAGTTTAATTAGATCCCATTTGTCTATTTTGACTTTTGTTGCCATTGCTTTTTGTGTTTTAGCCATGAAGTCCTTGCCCATGCCTATGATATTATTTAACTCTTTTCAACATCCCGTAATGAGGGCACAGCAGCAGTTGTTACATTTTGCAGGAGGAGAGACAGTTGCAGAGGGGTTGAAGGAATTGCTAGGGTCACGCAGCTGATACACTGCCTCACCTGAGTTGCGAACCAGCTCTCCATGACTGCAGGTGCTCTTTCGTGGTACCACACAGACTCCCTAGAGGCTGGTCCCAAGTCTCCTCTTCTGTTAATAGAAAAATAGGATAGTCATCATTTTATTTTTCAATTCTAAAATTCTGGGCAGCTTCTCTAGTTTATTTCCAATTCCACAGAGGAATCTAGCAGATTTGTATGTTACTTCCTTGCTTACTCATTTTAGAAAATGGGTGATTATATTCACTCTCAAGATGGTTGGCTGACTTTTCAAAAGCCGTAGTCTCCCATAGTGTAGAATCTAAAATGTCAGTCAGGACCTTGAGAGACATGAAGAAAAGACAGAATAATAATAATAATAATTGTTCTGTTGATCTGTTGGCCAAGGAGTCAAGACAAAAATCAAGTATAAATAACAATAGCTTTTAACTCATTGAGCTGTCTTATCTCTTAAAATTAAGATAAAAGCCAAATTGTAGATGGCTAGATAGAGAATAAATTTTAGTTTCCAAAAAGGGTCCTTAAGTAGTCATATAAGTAATAAATAGATTCTATCAGAGTTCAGAACACAGTGCTCCAAAGCATGGCACCTTGGCTCGCTGAGTACTTTGAACTGAAGGAGATTGGAAAGACTCAGAAGGTTTCTCTGACCTTCTCCTGCCCTCCTGTCTCCCATGCGTCATTCTTTCCTGAATTGAGTCATAGAATCCAGAGTTTCTCTGCCAGGTGCTGTGGCTCACACCTGTAATCCCAGCATTTTGGGAGGCCAAGGCAGGCGGATTATGAAGTCAGAAGTTCGAGACCAGCCTGGGCAACATGGTGAAACCCTGTCTCTACTAAAAATACAAAAAATTAGCTGGACGTGGTGGCAGGTGCCTGTAGTCCCGGCTGTTCAGGAGTCTGAGGCAAGAGAATCACTTGAACCCGGAGGGCAGAGGTTGCAGTGAGCCAAGATCTTGCCATTGAAGTCCAGCCTGGGCAACAGAGCAAGACTCTGTCTTGGAAAACAAACAAAAAAAATTTAGAATTCCCCTTCCTAAGGGCCGATCATAAAAACTAGAATTCCTAGGCCGGGCGCGGTGGCTCAAGGCTGTAATCCCAGCACTTTGGGAGGCCGGGGCGGGTGGATCGCGAGGTCAAGAGATCGAGACCATCCTGGTCAACATGGTGAAACCCCGTCTCTACTAAAAATACAAAAAATTAGCTGGGCATGGTGGCGCGTGCCTGTAATCCCAGCTACTCAGGAGGCTGAGGCAGGAGAATTGCCTGAACCCAGGAGGCGGAGGTTGCGGTGAGCCGAGATCGCGCCATTGCACTCCAGCCTGGGTAACAAGAGCGAAAATGCGTCTCAAAAAAAAAAAAAAAAAACAAAAAAAAACAAAAAAAAACTAGAATTCCTCTCCCCAGAAACAAGCCATAAAACCTAGAAAGGTCACTCTCCTCCTTCTCCCTTGAAGATTCCCATTCCAGATGGGGAGGAAAGAAATGCTACTGAGAGAGGCCAAGAAGAATCTGAACACACAGGCCTTGTGGGGTTTCCCCTCAGTCTATTATCATTAGATCATAACCTTCTGTCCAATCACATTTCTACACGGCTATCCATTTTTCATTGAATCTAAGCTTAAAAATGCAGTTTTCCCTGGGTCTTTGTATATCTCAAGGCTCCTGTGTCACATAAAACTCTGATTAGATAAATTAGTTTGACACCTCTCATTAACCTGTCTTTCTAGAGTGTTGGCTTACCCCTTATTCTGGGGAGGAAAGGCCCAACTCCCTTGTTTAACTGGCCTCTAGTTATCTTATTTACCTGGGCTCTTAAAAATATCAGCTACAATCAAAGATTTAAGAGAGCCGAAAAAAATATGGTCTTTCCAAAAGTATATTTCATCAAGTGGGAGCTTCTTATATTTTCTTGGCTTCTGTTGAAACTTTTATAGTTAAATGATGTGACAAGATAATGACTAACTTCTGTTTTGATGATGAGATAAGATAATGATATTAACTTCTGTTTTTCCTTTCTCCTTTCCTTACTAAGAGAATTGTATTTTTATATAGTTTGTGAATAAAAGCCTAGAAGTTTCAGAATCTGGGAAGGCAGCCAATAAATGTCACCCTCTGAAAAACAAAAATCATTAGAATAAAAAAGGATGACATTAACTGACTTCTGAGGAAATAAAACATTGACACCATGATTGGTAAGTGGGAGGCAGTTTAGATCAGAACATTTCCCAAAGTGAATTGTCACTAGAAACCCTCCTGAAAGAGAGTTCTGCAGTCAAATATTTTCTCAAATGCTGGGTTAAATAATGTTGAAACACTTTTTTTTTATTGCAGTACTCCTTAAAACCTTTGATATGTTAATGTACATTGTGAGCTTCTAAGAGAACCTATGGTGTACACTATTTTCCAAATGTATTTTACCAGAGAGTTAATTTTTGTAGAGAAACCTACTTTTGTAGAGAAACCTACTCCCTAACTAGAGTGTTTTCTAAATTTCACACTAAGGGAGTCACATTACCTGTTTATATTTCTTTCTTTTTTTTTTTTTTTTTTTTTTTTTTTTTTTTTTTTTGGTTTGTTTGTTTGAGACGGAGTTTCACTCATGTTACCCAGGCTGGAGTGCAATGGCGCGATCTCGGCTCACCGCAACCTCCGCCTCCTGGGTTCAGGCAATTCTCCTGCCTCAGCCTCCTGAGTAGCTGGGATTACAGGCACGCACCACCATGCCCAGCTAATTTTTTTGTATTTTTAGTAGAGACGGGGTTTCACCATGTTGACCAGGATGGTCTCGATCTCTTGACCTCGTGATCCACCCGCCTCGGCCTCCCAAAGTGCTGGGATTACAGGCTTGAGCCACCGCGCCCGGCACCTGTTTATATTTCTATAAAGAAATCTATTTCTAAAAATAAATTTTTGTTTATTCAATGAAGTTGATAGGAAAAGTTTATTTATACAAATGAATTGTCACATGTCTCAATTTGTGCTGTAATTCCAATCTGAGAAGCGGGGTTGACAAGGAGAGAGAGAGTAGGAAGAATTGGTGCCAGGCTCCCTAGGAGCTTCTCTATAGCAGATGTATTAGTCTGCTCAGATTATCAGTCTAAGTGGCTTAAACAACAGAAATTGTTTTCTCAAGTTCTGGAGGCTGGAAGGCCAGGATGAAGATACTGGCAGGGCTGGTTTCTTTTGAGGTCTCTCTTCTTGGCTTGCAGGTGGCTGCCTTCTCCTTGTATCTTCACGTGGTCTTTCCTCTGTACACATCTGTGTTCTAGTCTCTTCCTTTTAAAAGGACAGCAGTCATATTGGATTAGGGCTTCCTCTAATGCCTTCGTTTAAACTTAATTAACCGATCTGCCAATACAATTACATTCTGAGGCACTGGGGAATCAGGACTAATGCATATGAATTTTGGATTGACTCCTTTCAGCTCATAACAGTGAAACCACCTTTGCAAGTTATGACTCAGAATGAAAGAGATCTCACCTAACCATCTCCATCTTGGTTTTAACCTTTAAGCCACCCTTGTTTCTTCCTGGGTGTAGGCTGACCTAATTTGAGAGGAACTTAGTTCAAAGATAACAGCCATTTCCCAAAACAAACCTCCTTCCCGCCTGGGGACTAGACTGCTTTGTAGGACTAACAAATTAGCCTCATCATTAGAAATTATGGTTTAGGAGTCATGCTGCAGGAGGCTACAAGATCTGACCCTTCTTAAAATGCTACTAAGATCAATGCTTCAGATATTTTGCAGACCCTGCACTTGATGGATCAGCTGGCACCACCCAGATCGAAAAACTGACTCATCTGATCTTGTAGCCCCCACCCGGGAACTGACTCAGTGCAAGGGGGGAGCTGTAACATCTCATGATTTCATCTCCTACCTAACCAATTAGCACTCCTGGCTCGCTGGCTTCCCTCCCCCCACCAATTGTCCTTAAAAACTCCATGAATGCTCTGGGAGACTGATTTGAATAATAACAAAACTCCTCTCTCCCTGAACAGCCAGCTCTGTGTGAGTTACTCTTTCTCTATTCCAGTTTCTCTGTCTTGATAAACCAGCTCTGTCTAGGCAGTGGGCAAGGTGAATCCATTGGGTGGTTACAGCAGTGGGCCAGGTATATAAAATACCAACAGCGGCTACACATTCCATCGAGATCCTAACATTTCTGCACTCCACCTGGTCTTTCTTGAGCAGACTCTGAGCCTGAGTTGTTTTTTCATGAGGATGTTTCAACTGGGCGGAACCAGCCTCACAGCCAGACACAGTCTCTTGAACTGTCACATTTCCCCAAGAAAATACAACAGTTGATGTCTCAGCCTGCTTTGTGAGAGAATCTCTTGAATATTTGGCCAAGTCGATTCCATTTCCCTGGCCCTGATCACATTAACTGCCTTTACCTGGGAGTCAAGGGGAATGCCTTTAAGGATCAGTGATGTGAGAGGGACTATTAACACTAATGGCTTCTGTGTCCTGAATTGTGTTGGGAATTCTATATCAGTGCTGTCTCAACTGTTGCTTGTAACATCTCTGAGATAAAGGTGCTATTACTGCCTCTAGATTACAGATGAGGAAACTGAGTCCTAAAAAATGTAACTGCCATAGTGTAACAAATAGGAAACAATTTGAAGTTTCCTGTGCTCTGAGCTACAATGTTACCCACAGTTTAAATGATCTCAGTTGGTTTTATAGGGGAGGAAAAACTTCCCTTCTACTCTATTGGGGTGTGTGTCTGGGAATTATGAATTGAACTGACAAGACAGATTAACAGGAGAAAAGGCATACAACTTTTATTAACATTTTTGCATGTACAAGATGTTCACAGACTCAGGGGCTTGTATATCATTTCAACAAAATATACTAAGTTGTGAAGGAACCAGATAAAGGAAAAGAGGGTTAAGCCCCTTAGGCACAGTGAAATTTGGGAAGGTGATGAGGAAATGTGTGGCTTATAAGTATTGTTTAGTACGGCTTGTTACGCAGACTCATTTGATGCCAAGAGTCAGGCTCCTCCTCTGGTATGGTAGAAGGGGATACCTTAACAAAGGGAAATCTATGCTTTGCTTTTAGGCAAAAAGGGAGAGGGCCGAGAGGTCTTCCCACATCTGCTGTTTTGCAATTGCTTTCAGCTAAAAGTGATTTTTATGCCAAGGTGGTGTATTGTGGGGTAACATTCAGATTCCCTTCAGTTTCTGCAACACTTTGAGACAGGTCTGATTAGTCCCATTTTTTTCCTTCTGTTATTTAATTTTAATTTTTAATTTTTGTGAGGACATAGTAGGCATATATATTTATGGGGTACATGAGTACATGAGATACTCTGATAAAGGCATGCAATGTGAAATAGTCACATCATTGAGAATGGGACATCCATCCCCTCAAGCATTGATACTTGGTGTTACAAAAAGTTCAATTATACCCGTTTAGTTATTTAAAAATATATAATTACTATTGACTGTAGTCACCCTGTTGTGCTATGAAATAGTAGGTCTTATTCATTCTTTCTAAGTATTTTTTGTACCCACTAACCACCCCCACCTCCAGCTCAGCCCCCTGCTACCCTCACCAGCCCCTGGTAGCAATTGTTCTACTCTCTATCCTCATGAGTTCAGTCGTTGTGATTTTTAGCTTTCACAAATAAGTGGGAACATGAGAAGTTTCTCTTTCACTGCCTGGCCTCTTTCACTTAGCAGAGTGACCTCCACTTCCATGCATGTTGTTGCAAATGACAGGATCTCATTTTTTTTTTATGGCTGAATAGTACTCCATTGTGTATATGTACCACATTTTCTTTATCCATTCATCTGTTAATGGACTCTTAGGTTGCTTCCAAATCGTAGCTATTGTAAACAGTGTTGTAACAAAGATGGGAGTGCACATAGCTTTTCAAAATACAAACGTACATTCTTTTGGGTATATAACCAGCAGTGGAATTACTAGATCAAATGGTAGCTCTATTTTTACTTCATTGAGGAACCTCTAAGCTGCTTTCCACAGTGGCTGTACTAATTTGCATTCGCACCAACAGTGTACCAGGGTTCCCTTTTCTCCACATCCTCAATAGCATTTGTTATTGCCTGTCTTTTGGACATATGCCATTTTAACTGGGGTGAGATGATATCTCATTGTAGTTTTGATTTGCATTTCTCTGAGGATCAGTGATATTGAGCACCTTTTCATATCTTTTTACCATTTGTATGTCCTCTTTTGAGAAATGTCTATTCAAATCTTTTGCCCATTTTTTGATCAGATTATTAGATTTCTTCCTATATAGTTGTCTGAGCTTCTTATATAGTCTGGTTATTCCTTGTCAGATGGATAGTTTGCAGATATTTTCCCCCATTCTGTGGGTTGTCTCTTCACTCTGTTGATTGTTTCCTTTCTCAAGCAGAAGCTTTTTAACTTGATGAGATACCATTTGTTCATTTTTGCTTTGGTTGCCAGTGCTTGTGGGGTGTTACTCAGGAAATTTTTGCACACAACAAATCCTAGAGATTTTCCACAATGTTGTTGTAATTTTATAGTTTGAGGTCTTATATGTAAGTCTTCGATCCATTTTGATTGGATGTTCGTATATGGCAAGAGATAAAGGGCTAGTTTCTTTCTTCTCCATATGGATCTTCATTTTTCCTAGCACCATTTAATTGAAGAGAATGTCTTTTCTTCAGTGTATGTTCTTGGCACATTTGTAAAAAAAAGATGAGTTCACTATGGAAAAATAAGTTCATTGTGGGATTATTTCTAGGTTGTCTATTCTGTTGCACTGGTCTATGCGTCTGTTTTTATGCCAGTACCATGCTGTTTTGGTTACTATAGCTCTGTAGTGTAATTTGAAGTCAGGTAATGTGACTATTCAGGTTTGTTCTTTTCACTTACCTTTTTTGGTTCTATATAAATTTTAGAATTGTTTTCTCTATTTCTGTGAAGAATAATTTAAAATAGAGATTCCATTAAATCTGTAGATTGCTTTGGGTTATATGGACATTTTAATAATATTAATTCTTTCAATCCATGATCATGGTATTTTTTTATTTTTTGGTGTCCTTTTCCATTGCTTTCATTAGTGTTCTATAGCTTTCATTACAGAGATCTTTCAGTTCTTTGGTTAATTCCTAGGTATTTAATTTTATTTGTGACCATTGTAAATGAGATTATTATTATTTTTTTCACATTGTTCAATGTTGGCGTATAGAAATGCTACTGATTTTTGTATGTTGATTTTGTATCCTGCAAGTTTACTGAATTTATCAGTTCTAATAGTTTCTTTGCAGAGTCTTTAGGTTTTTCCAAATATAAGATCATATCATCTGCAAACAAGGATGATTTGACCTCTTTCATTACAATTTGGATACTGTTTTTTTGTTTTTTGTTTTTTGTTTTTTTAACTTTCTTTTTTTACTTTTTCTTGTCTATTTTTGCTAGGACTTCTAGTACTCTGTTGAATAACAGTGGTAAAGGTGACATCCTTGTCACGTTGCAGGTATTAGAGAAAAGACTTTCAGTTTTTCCACATTCTGTAAGATGCTAGCTGTGGGTCTGTCATGGATGGCTTTTATTACGTTGAGGTATGTTCCTTCTACATCCAGTTTATTATGGATTTTTGTCATGAAGGATATTGATTTTTATCACCTGCTTTTTCAGTACCACTTTAGATAATCATATGGTTTCATCCTTCATTCTGTTGATATGATGTATCACATTAATTGATTTGCATGTGTTGAACCATCATTGCATCCCAGAGATAAATGCCGTTGGTCATGATGAATGATCTTTCTAATGTATTGCTGAATTTGATTTGTTAGTATTTTGTTGAAGGTTTTTGCTTCAATATTTATGAGAGATATTAGCCTGTAGTTTTTATTTTTTTCTGTGTCTTTGTCTGATTTAGGTATCAGGATAGTACTGGCTAAATATAAAGAATTTTGAAGTATTCTCTCCTCTGTTTTATGAAATAGCTTGAGTAGGATTGGTATTAGTTCTTCTCTAAGTGTTTGGTAGAATTCAGCATGAAGCCATTGAGTCCTGGGTTTGTCTTTACTGAGAGCATTTTTATTATGGCTTTGATCTAGCTACTTATTATTGGTCTGTTCAGATTTTTTATTTCTCCTGGTTCAATCCTGGTAGGATGTATGTGTCTAGGAATGTCCATTTATTCTATTTTCCAATTAATTGACATATAGTAGCCACTAATGATCTTTGAATTTCTGTAGTATCTTTTGTAGTGTATCCTTTATCATTTCTGATTTTACTTATGTAGATCATCTTTTTTCACCCTCCTCCTCCGCCTCCCCCCCATTGTCAATTTTGTATAACTATTCAAAAACCAACTTTTTATTTCATTGACCTTTTGTATTGTTTTCTTCATTTCAATTTCATTTATTTCTGCTCAGATCTTTATCATTTTTTCTTCTATTAATTTTGGGTTTGGTGTTTGCTCTTGTTTTTCTAGTTTGTTAAGATGCATTATTAGATTGTTTAAAGTTTTTCTTCTTTGTGATGTAGGCGTTTATAACTATAAACTTCCCTCTTAGTACTGCTTTTGCTGTGTTCCATAAGTTTTGGTATGTTGTATTTCCATTTTCATTTGTTTCAATAATTTTTTAAAATGCCTTTTTAATCTATTTATTAACCCACTGGCCATTCAGGAGGGTACTGTTTAATTTCCATGTATTTGTATAGTTTCCAAAATTCTTCTTGTCATTATTTTCCATTCTTACTGTATTGTAGTCAGAGAAGATGCTTGATATTATTTTTTTTTTAATATTTTAAGCCTTGTTTTGTGATCTAAGATATGGTCGATGCTTGAGAATGATCCACGTGCCAACAAAAGGAAGGCATATTCTGCAGCTGTTAGATGAAATGTTCCATGAACATCTACTAGATCTATTTGGTCTATAATGCAGCTTAATGACTTTCTGCCTGGAAGATATGTCCAGTGCTGAAAATGGGGTGTTGAAGTCTCCAGCTATTATTGTTTTGGGGCCTGAATCTCTCTTGGCTCTAACAATATTTGCTTTGTATATCTGGGTGCTCCAGTGTTGGGTGCATATATATTAAAAATCATTATATTCTCTTGCTGAATTGACCCCTTTATCATTATATAATGACCTTTTTTGTCTCTTCTCATAGTTTTTGTCTTGAAGTCTGTTTTGTTTGATGTAAGTATAGTGACTCCTGCTCTTTTTTAGTTTCCATTGGCATAAAGCATTTTTTTCATCACTCTATTTTCAGTTTATGTGTGTCTCTATGGTGAAATGTGTTTCTTGTAGGTAACAGATTAATAGGTTTTGTTTTTTCATCCATTCAGCAACTCTGTCTTTTGATTGGAGAGTTCAGTCTATTTACATTCAATGTTACTATTAGTAAGTAAGGACTTCTGCATTTTGTAATTTGATTTGGGGGGTGTGTGTGTGTGTGTGTGTGTGTGTGTGTGTGTGTGTGGTTTTCTCTTCTTTCTTTCCTTTCTGTCTTTCGTTAGTTAAGGTGATTTTCTCTGGTGATATGATTTCGTTTCTTGCTTTTTATTTTTGTGACTCCAGTGCATGTTTTCTGGTTTGAGGTTACAATGAGGCTGGCAAATACTACTTTATAAATCTGTATTTTAACCTAATAACAACTTAACACTATTTGCATAAACAAACCAGCAAAAAGAAAATAAAAACTCTATGCCTTAACTTCATCTCTCTACTTTTTAACTTTTTATAGTTTCTATTTATATTTTATTGTACTTTATATGTCTTGAAAAGTTTTTGTAGTTATTATTTTCAAATTGTTCATCATTTAGTCTTTCTACTTAGGATTAGTTTACACACTACAGTTACAGGGTTATAATATTCTGTGTTTTTCTTTGTACTTACTATTTCCAGTGAGTTTTCTACCTTCAGGTGATTACTTATTGCTGATTAACATCCTTTTCTTTCTGATTGACGTACTCCCCACTTAAGCGTTATTGTAGGACAGGTCTGGTGTTGATGAAATCCTTCAGCTTTTGTTTGTCTAGGAAAGTCTTTATTTCTACTTCATGCTTGAAGGATATTTTTGCCAGATATACTACTCTACGGGAAACTTTTTTCTCCTTCAGCACTTTAAATATGTCATGTTACTCTCTTCTGGCCTGTAAAATTTCCACTGAAGTCTGCTGCCAGACATATTGGAGCGCCATTGTGTGTTATTAATTTATCTTTTCTTGCTGCTTTTAGGATCCATTTTTTATCTTTCATCTTTGGGAGTTTGATTATTAAATGCCTTGAGGTAGTTTTTTTTTTTTTGGGTTAAATCTGCTTGGTGTTCTATAACCTTCCTTTTCTTGGATGTTGATATTTTTCGTTAGGGTTGAGAAGTTCTCTGTTATTATTCTTTTGAATAAACTTTCTACCTTATCTCTTTCCTTACTTCCTCTATAAAGCTGGTAAGTAACAGATTTTCTGTGGGCGGATCACTTCAGGGCAGGAGTTTGAGACCAGCCTGGCCAGCATGATGAAACACCGTCTCTACTGAAAATACAAAAATTAGCTGGGCATGGTGGTGCACACCTGTAATCCCAGCTACTTGGAAAGCTAAGGCAGTAAACTTGAACCCCGGAAGTGGAGGTTTCAGTGAACTGAGATCACACCACTGCATTCCAGACTGGGTAACACAGCCAGACTCCAACTAAAAAAAGTCTTAGATTTTCCCTTTGGAGGCTATTTTCTATATCCTGTAGACATGCCTCATTGTTTTTCATTCTTTTTCCTTTTGTCTCCTCTACTTTCAAATAGCCTGTCATCAAGCTCACTAATTCTTTCTTCTGCTTGATGAATTCTGCTATAAAAAGACTCTTATGCACTTGTAAGTATGCCATTTGCATTTTTCAGCTCCAGAATTTCTGCTTGATTCCTTTTATTGCAATCTCTTTCTTATATTTTTCTGATAGAATTCTGAATTCCTGCTCTGTGTTATCTTGAATTTCTTTGAGGTTCTTCAACACAGCGATTTTGAATACTGTGTCTGAAAGGTCACATATCTCTGTTTTTCCAGAATTGGTCCATGGTAGATTATTTAGTTCATTTGGTGAGGTCATGCTTTCCTGGAGGTTGTTGGTGCTAATCGTTCTTTGGTGTCTAGGCATTGAAGAATTGAGTATTTATTGTAGTTGGCACTGTCTGGGCTTCTTTGTACTCATTTTTCTTGGGAAGACTTTCCAGATATTTGAAAGGACATGGGTGTTGTGATCTAAGCTGTATCTGCTAAATTTAGAGGGCTCCCCAAGACCAGTAATAATGTGGCTCTTGAAGACTTGGGGAAGTGCTGCCTTGACAGTCTTGGACAAGATCCAAGAGAATTTTCTGGATTACCAGGGTGGTAATCTGTCTCTGGGCCCAGTTCAGTTTCTTTTTATCTTCCTTTACTTCTCCAAAAGAAATGAAGTCTTTCAGTTCCGAGTCACCTAAAGCTTAGGGAAGAGTTACATAAGCACTCTTGTTACCACCACCACTGGCCTGACCCTGAAGTGGTCAGACCTGGTGCCGGCACAGCACTGGGTCTTGCCCAGAGCCTACTGTAACCTCTCCCTAGCAGCTGCCTATGTTTGCTCCAGGTCCAGTGGCTCCATAATGAGCAGGTGGTAAAGCCAGCCAGGCCTATGTCCTTCCCATCAGAGCAGTGGGTTCCCCCAGAACCTGGGTGGGTCCAGAGGTACCAACCAGGAGTCAGGGACTAGAATCAAAAACCTTAGCAGTCTAGCTAGTGTTCTGTGATACTGCAGCTAAGCTGCACTCAAACTACAAAACACATTCCTTCCTACTCTCCCCTCTTCTTTTTAAAGGCAAAGGGGCTTCATCCCAAGTACACCACCACAGGCCATGAGGAGTAGTACTGCCAGGCTACCACTGATAGTCCCTTAAGGCCTAAGGGCTCTGATGTTAGCTTGTGGTGATACTGCCTGGCCTGGGACTCACCCTTCAGGGCAGTGGGCTTCCTTCTGGCTCAAGGCAGGTGCAGAGGTGCATTCCAAGTCAAGTCCTGGTATCCAGGTCCCCAAGAGCCTCCTTGGTGCTCTCCCCCACTGTGGCTGTGCTGGCACCTAAGGTGCAAGATAAAGTCCCCTTTACTTTTCTCTCTGCTTTTCTCAGGCAGAAGGAGTTTCACCCTGTAGCCACCAAAGCTGATAAAGTGCTGAGTCCCACCTGAAGCCAGCAAGTCTCAGAGGCTCACTCAAGGCAGTCTTTACTGGGGTGTCACTGCTTGTTATTCAGGGCCCAAGGGCTCATCAGTTAGTAGGTGATAAATGCTGGTAAGACTGGGTCCTTCCCTTCAAGGCAGCAGGTTCTCTTCTGAGCCAGGGTGTGTCTAGAAATGTTATCCCAGAACTAGGGTCTGGAACGAGGGCCTGACAACACTGACCAGTCCCCTATCCTGCTGTTGCTGAGCTGATATCCAAGATGCAAGACAGTGTCCTCCCTGCTCCTGTTTCTCCTCTTCTTGAGCAGAAGGAAGGAGAATCTTTTGGAACCACAAGCTGTGCAGCCTGGGGTCTGGGAGGGGTGATACCAGTACTCCTTTAGCCACTGCAGCTGGTGTCTCAGTACGTCATGTGCCCCCCCCCCCCCCGACTCCAGGTCCTCTGTCTCTGGGTGCAGTTCAGCACTAGGACTTGCCTAAGAGTTGCAGTCCTCATGGCCAAGACTGCCTTTTCAGTTCACTTAGAGACCAGACCACTTTAGTCCTTGTTGGTGAGGTCTGTCGGAATTCAAGTTCGAACTGCTGGAATCAGCGATTCCCCTCTGGTTAGGGATTGTTTAAATATTCCCTTCGTGGGTGGGCAGCTGAGTTTGGTCCAGTTTTCCCTTCTTCTATAACAGGGCAATGCCTGTTCAATGTCTTGGATTTACTGTGTTCTTGTTCTCCCTGCACAAAGAAATGCTCTCTGCACCATGCTGCTGCTGTGGAGTGGGGAGGGGTAGCATTGGCAGTTCAAGACCTTTTTCTGTCTCTTCAGTGCCACTATCAGAGAAATGAAGATAAAACCTGTTACTCTGAGGGCTAACCTGATAGTTGATTAGTCTCTTTAGCTTCCTCTTGGTTGAGACAGTTTCTCAGGCTTTCCTCAGTTTTTATGGCAGCTTTGAGGAGTTCTGGTCAAGTAGTTTATAGAATACTCCTCAACTGGAATTTATCTAACATTTTCTCACGATAAGACTGGGATTATGTGTTTTGAAAGGAAGATTATACCAAGGATACATAGTGCCACCATGAATTACCACTGTTGACGTTGGCTTTTGATCATCTGGCTGAGATCGTGTTTGAAGGTTTCTTCACTGTAAATACATATATTATTATTTTTGTCTGCCTATTTCTTATCGGTCTTACTTCATTTTCACATTGCTAGATAGTGGCAATCACTGAACTTGTCCTTTTGCAATAATTCCACATCATCCCACTGTCAATGTATCATGAGTACTAACTGCTTGCCATTCTATTTCTGAGAGATATGTTCTTGCTTTTGTCCTGTGTGTGTGTGTGTGTGTGTGTGTGTGTGTGTGTGTGTGTGTATGGTGTGTGTGTGTGTGTGTGTGTATGGTGTGCGTGTGTGTGTGTGTGTGTGTGTGTGTGCATGTGTAAAAGGGAGCAGGTAGCTTGTTGGGAAGCTTTTATTCTAAGGATTGTGCTGACCAAAAACAGATTCTAAGAGGGCTCCAGCACTGTGTCCAAGCAGTAGAAAGCAGAGGGCACTTGGAAGGTACCTAGACTGAGGCACTGAGAGGAGATGAAGTTTAGAAAAAACTTTCTGGGTTTCAGTTTTCTCAATGGTAAAATAGTAAGATTGTGAATGCTAAGGTCCCTTCCCACTCTCGTACTAGGAATCTGGATTCTGTAGGTAGGAAAATAAGGCTGATTCTCTTCTAATACCAACTTTCTTTCTTTCTTTCTTCTTTTTTTTTTTTAAATGGGGTTTCACCGTGTTGGTCAGGCTGGTCTTGAACTCCCGACCTCAGGTGATCTGCCTGCCTTGGCCTCCAAAGTGCTTGGATTACAGGCGTGAGCCACCATGCCCGGCCCCAACTTTATTCCTTTAACAGTTCATTACAGGCTAAAGCTTTAGCAAGAATTCTGGCTCATAGTCCCTGGGGATATTTCCTTGGTTGGAGTCTCCGATTTAATTTAGGTATAAACAATTCTTGCAGAAACAGACCTCAGCTGATTGCTTTGCCCACACCTGCTTCCTTGAAGCATCCCTGCCCCGTTTCTTCTTGTCCCTGTTGCGTTTCCCACTGCCTTCCTTGTGTTTTACCATCAGCTGTGGTAAGACAGACTTGGGAGACTTCATGTTTATCCTCTGGGAGCATTTTTGTAAACCCAGGTGGGATCTCACTCAGATTAGGCATGAATGGTATTTAATTTGGCCATTTTGGCCAAAAGCTGTTCCCATTTCTACATTTATTTAGGGTAAGAGTCAGAGTACAAACATTTTCTTTTTTGCTTTGTGAACTTGAGAAAAATTGCAGTTAATTTTTCTCTATCCTTGGCCATTTGCCACAAAATGAAACTTCTTGTAAAATTTATGCCTGCTGTTAACTACTTTTGTTTCTTTAATTACATCTTATATGTTAACTAAGTACTGGTAAACATTTACTGTAGCCTGTTGCAATATGTCTGTTTTTAACAAAGTACCCTTGTACTCTGCTATGTAACAATTAGCTTTTACAAGCTAGCAACATGTCCATTTACAGTGGGCACTGAATGTGCTCATTATTGCTTCTGGATAGAAAAGGAAGAGTCTTGGAAGTGTAGTCTTGTCCCACTTTGTCTTGCATTCATTTCTCCTCTTTGGCAGCTGAAAATTGAAGTTCTGGCCGGGCGCGGTGGCTCAAGCCTGTAATCCCAGCACTTTGGGAGGCCGAGGCGGGTGGATCACGAGGTCAAGAGATCGAGACCATCCTGGTCAACATGGTGAAACCCCGTCTCTACTACAAATACAAAAATTCAGCTGGGCATGGTGGCGTGTGCCTGTAATCCCAGCTACTCAGGAGGCTGAGGCAGGAGAATTGCCTGAACCCAGGAGGCGGAGGTTGCGGTGAGCCGAGATCGCGCCATTGCACTCCAGCCTGGGTAACAAGAGCGAAACCCCGTCTCAAAAAAAAAAAAAAAAAAAAAATTGAAGTTCTTCTTCCATCAATTTTTTCCTCATTTTTTCATAACCCCATTTAAGAAAAAAACCTTTCATTTTGGGTTGTCAGTTCCTCTGGGTTCACTTATATCAGCTTTGGCTACATTCATGTTTAAAACAGTTTCAGAGGGCTAAATGATTTATTTAAAAGCTAGTTACAAAAGTCACTTAAAAAAATTAAACCAAGCCGGGCGCGGTGGCTCAAGCCTGTAATCCCAGCACTTTGGGAGGCCGAGGCGGGTGGATCACAAGGTCTACAGATCGAGACCATCCTGGTCAACATGGTGAAACCCCGTCTCTACTAAAGCTACAAAAAATTAGCTGGGCATGCTGGTGCGTGCTTGTAATCCCAGATACTCAGGAGGCTGAGGCAGGAGAATCGCCTGAACCTAGGAGGCAGAGGTTGCGGTGAGCCGAGATCGCGCCATTGCACTCCAGCCTGGGTAACAAGAGCGAAACTCCGTCTCAAAAAAAAAAAAAAAAAATTAAACCAAGAGAATGGATTTGAAAAAAATAATGTTTCTGGGAATGAAGACATGTTGCCTAAACAAGGAGAGATCCCCATTTCAAAAGCAAAAGTAAATGTCATTTTAGTGTGACCTTCATACAAATGAGTTCATGAATCTTGTTTGTGTAAATATGGATCAAAATATGCCTGAACAATTAAATATTTCTTTTTTTTTTTTTTTTTTTTTTAGTAGAGACGGGGTTTCACCATGTTGACCAGGATGGTCTTGATCTCTTGACCTCGTGATCCACCCGCCTCGGCCTCCCAAAGTGCTGGGATTAAAGGCGTGAGCCACCACGCCCGGCCTCATTTATTTTTTAGAGATGGGGTCTTGCAGTGAACCATCATAGCTCACTGCAGCCTTGAATTCCTTGGCTCAAGTGATCCTCCGACTTTAGCCTCCTGAGTTTTTTTAGCCTTAGGCATGCATTTATTTATTTATTTATTTATTTTTTGAGCAGATCACTTCTTCTTGTTACCCAGGCTGCAGTGCAGTGGCATGATCTCGGCTCACTGCAACCTCCGCCTCCTGGGTTCAGGCAATTCTCCTGCCTCAGCCTCCTGAGTAGCTGGGACTACAGGCACGCGCCACCATGCCCAGCTAATTTTTTGTATTTTTAGTAGAGACGGGGTTTCACCATGTTGACCAGGATGGTCTCGATCTCTTGACCTCGTGATCCACCCGCCTCGGCCTCCCAAAGTGCTGGGATTACAGGCTTGAGCCACCGCGCCCGGCCTGCACTATCTTGTTACTTATGTTTATATCATATTGCAATTGTGAAGACTTTCACCAGCTCTTTGCATAATAATTAAATACCTTTCATGCCCAATGAAAACAAATGATCTCTGATTTTATAAAACTATATTGGATTTTTTTCTACTTTATTATTATTATTATTTTTGAGACAGAGTCTTGCTCTGTTGACAGGCTGGAGTGCAGTGGCACAATCTTGGCTCACTGCAATCTCTGCTTCCCGTGTCCAAGCAATTCTCCTGCCTCAGCCTCCCAAACAGCTGGGACCACAGGTGTACGCCACCACGCCCAGCTGTTTTTGTATTTTTAGTAGAGGCAGGGTTTCATCATGTTAGTTAGGATGGTCTCGATCTCCTGACCTCGTGATCCACCTGCCTCGGCTTCCCATAATGCTGGGATTGCAGGCATGAGCCACCATGCCCAGTCCCTTCTACTTTCTTGTAGATTCATCGTAACTTCACTCTGATGTTATCTAGAATTGATTCTCCTTATACTTAAAGCTTTTTCTTTTTCTAGCAAATTTCATTTAGGGGAACTAGTCTCAAAGCTTTCCTTCCAAAACTCATGTTGGTTTGCCAGGGGGGAAAAAACAAAAAACTGAGGCCCTGAGTGGGCTCTAGATTTTCGGGAGGAAAGCCAGAAATAAAAACCAGGAGGTGGCTGGGTGCAGTGGTTCACACCTGTAATCCCATCATTTTGGGAGGCTGAGGTGGGTCAGGAGTTTGAGACCAGCCTGGCCAATATGTTGAGACCCTGTCTCTACTAAAAATACAAAAGTTAGCCAGTGGGGTGGCACAATCCTGAAGTCCAGCTACTCAGGAGGCTGAGTTGGGAGAGTCACTTCAACCCAGGAGGCAGAGGTTACAGTGAGCCAAGATCATGCCACTGCACTCCAGCCTGGGCGACAGAGCGACACTTCGTCTTTTAAAAAAAAAAAAAAAGGCAAAACAAAAAAATACACAAAAAACCAGGAGACTCATTCGACTTTTCATAGGCAACTGACTGACCTCCACTGGGCAACTGCCAGGCCCTCAGTAGGAACAACTGGAACTGGGAAATTAGAGCACCAACGCTTTGCCCTTAGAAACTTACAGTTTAGTGTGCTCTGCCTCTCCTTAAAATATCATGACATTAACATACATTATTTTATTTGAAAAAAGTCCCAAAGACCAAAATGGTTGACGGGTAATTTAGTTTACTGTATAACTTGGGAGTCTGTGAAAGGAGAAAAAATGTGGTACACATGATCTATGCATATACATACTTTGAAATCATATATTCATGCCAATTGCAAATTAAACTTTTTATGCTAATTTTTCCTTTTTTTGAGACAGGGTCTCTGTCACCCAGGCTGGAGTACAGTGACACAATCACGGCTCACTGCAGCCCTGACCTCCCAGGCTACAGGGATCCTCCCATCTCAGCCTCTCGAATAGCTGAGATTACAGGTGGGCACCACTATACCTGGCTTTTTTTTTTTTTTTTTGAGACGGAGTTTCACTCTTGTTACCCAGGCTGGAGTGCAATGGCGCGATCTTGGCTCACCGCAACCTCCGCCTCCTGGGTTCAGGCAATTCTCCTGCCTCAGCCTCCTGAGTAGCTGGGATTACAGGCACGCACCACCATGCCCAGCTAATGTTTTGTATTTTTAGTAGTGACGGGGTTTCACCATGTTGACCAGGATGGTCTCGATCTCTTGACCTCGTGATCCACCCGCCTCGGCCTCCCAAAGTGCTGGGATTACAGGCTTGAGCCACCACGCCCGACCCCTGGCTAATTTTTTAAATTTTTTTGAAGAAATGTTGCCCAGGCTGGTCTTGAACTCCTAGGCTCAAGTGAACCTCTTGCCTTGGCCTAACAAAGGGTTAAGATTGCAGGCATGAGCCACAGTGCCTGGTCTATGATAATAAAACATCCACATGTTTTTAAAAAATTAAAAACATACATTTGGATATAAAATAAAGATAACTTCCCCATTCTGGCTGTGGCTGTAAGAATTTGTCTATTCTATACAAGACAGAGGTTCTCATTCCTGAGTGCAATCTATGAAGGTATAAAAAAAATACAGATTTCTGGTCCCTTACCCAGAACTGTATCACAGTACCTAAGAATGTGAGCAGCTGTGTTAAAAACCATAGAGCTGATTCTGATATGAGCCTAGATTCGAGATCCAGTGATTTCTGTGCTACTTTAACTTTTTACTTATTTATAAACTTATCAGGTGTTTGAGTTTTGCTGGAAGTCCTTGTCTTTACCCTAAGATCCCTTAAAATTCTGGTCTCTTATTTTGGTGAGGACATACTTGTCCCCAGGCGGACTTTCCCTTGGCCCTAGAGGAAGCACTGCACAGGAAACATTTGTGAAAATGTAGTAGTAAAACCATGATAACAGTAGCAATATTATCATCAATCAGGAAAAAAAAATTTTTCCATAAACCCTTTATTTATCCCAGTAAATCAAACTACTTTTTTTTTTTTTTTTTTTTTTTTGAGACGGAGTTTTGCTCTTGTTACCCAGGCTGGAGTGCAATGGCGCGATCTCGGCTCACCACAACCTCCGTCTCCTGGGTTCAGGCAATTCTCCTGCCTCAGCCTCCTGAGTAGCTGGGATTACAGGCACGCGCCACCATGCCCAGCTAATTTTTTGTATTTTTAGTAGAGACGGGGTTTCACCATGTTGACCAGGATGGTCTCGATCTCTTGACCTCGTGATCCACCCGCCTCGGCCTCCCAAAGTGCTGGGATTACAGGCTTGAGCCACCGCGCCCGGCCAAACTACTTTCTTTTACTAAGTTTGGATACATAAACAAAGGAAACGTTGATGACACATTCCAGTGTGTCTTTGCTTCTCTCTCAGACCAAAATATTGAAAGAGCTGATACTACCGGATGCTTAATTACCCATAACTATTGGGCTTTGAACTTTCTAAAGAAATAAAAATTCTTTTAAAAAATCCATTACCAGGCCGGGCGCGGTGGCTCATGCCTGTAATCCCAGCACTTTGCGAGGCCGAGGCGGGTGGATCACGAGGTCAAGAGATCGAGACCATCCTGGTCAACATGGTGAAACCCCGTCTCTACTAAAAATACAAAAAATTAGCTGGGCATGGTGGCGCGTGCCTGTAATCCCAGCTACTCAGGAGGCTGAGGCAGGAGAATTGCCTGAACCCAGGAGGCGGAGGTTGCGGTGAGCCAAGATTGCGCCATTGCACCCCATGCCTGGGAAAAAAAGGAAAACTCCTTCTCCTTCTAAAAAAAAAAAAAAAAAAAAATCCATTACCAGAAACTAAATGTGACAACGTTTTATTCTCAGATCAGCTACTTAAAATCACCAAGTAATGCATTTTAAATTTATTTCAAGATACTGTGTTCTCCAAAAGATGATGTTAAGCCTATCTATTTTCTTTTATCAGAAGCTTATAAGCTTCAAAACAATAATGATATATTTAAGCCTATGTGTTTGCAGTTCTGAGTTTGGATGTTTTCAGGTGTTTATTTCCAAATCTAAATTTTTTTTTTTTTTTTTTTGAGACGGAGTTTCACTCATGTTACCCAGGTTGGAGTGCAATGACGCGATCTCGGCTCACCGCAACCTCCGCCTCCTGGGTTCAGGCAATTCTCCTGCCTCAGCCTCCTGAGTAGCTGGGATTACAGGCACGCACCACCATGCCCAGCTAATGTTTTTGTATTTTTAGTAGAGACGGGGTTTCACCATGTTGACCAGGATGGTCTCGATCTCTTGACCTCGTGATCCACCTGCCTCGGCCTCCCAAAGTGCTGGGATTACAGGCTTGAGCCACCGCGCCCAGCCTAAATCTAAATATTTTTTAAATGTACCTGCCTATAGCTTCTAATAGGTGAAAGTGGCAACGTTTTAAAATCAAAGACTTAATTATTTTCTTGTTTGAAAGACTTAGCATCTTTCATAATTGGAGTTTATGAGGTTTATTTGTGTTTTATTACTCTTAGAGATATGGCTAAGCAATTTTATAAGATACACAAGGCTATTGAGAAATGTGAGCCCTCCGTGATTCCCTCAGGTTCTTTTTAGCACCATCAATATTTTATTGTTTACCATTTACATCATGGTTTGGAACTTTTGCTGTCTTCCTCCCAGCCCAATAAAACCCTGTAGTTTAAGCAGTAGCTCAGGATGGTGATGAGGTTGGTTTGGGTTTTCTGAAACAGGGACAGCATAACAGTCTAAGGCCTAATAGAAGATGAACCTTTCTGACTCCTGGGCCCTGTGCTGGAGAGTTTTAGGGCTGGAGTTGAAATACAGGAGACTGTGACTTTTATGAAACAAATCTCTGATTTATGTTGAACTTTAGTGTTTTGGACATAAAAACATGACCCAGAAAATCAAAATGCACACAAATATGTTCAAGAATTGATAAGGAATATTCTAGACTCAGACTCTAAAAACAGTAAGTGAGTTTAATTGGGTACTAATTTTATAAATTTACAGGGTGCCTTTCCTTGACTGCTTGCCCAATAAAAGGTGGGATTTTATCAAACACTGCATGTTCTCACTCATAGGCAAATGTTGAACAATGAGAACACGTGGACAAAGAGAGCGGAACATCACACACTGAGGTCTGCTGGTGGGGGTTGGGGAGGGATAGTGGAAGAGGGGGTGGGGAGGGATAATGTGGGGAGAAATGTCAGGTATAGGTGATGGGGAGATGGAGGCAGCAAACCACCTTGCCATGAATGTACCTATGCAACAGTCTTGCATGATCTGCACATGTACCCCAGAACCTAAAGTACAATAAAAAAAAAAAGTGGGGTTTTAATTTTGAAGTTGCCTTTAGCCTCTAATAAAAATATGTCTTTAATTAACAGTGATATGGATGCCTTTTGTCATTGTGTACTACACAATAAACCTTAGTTGTGCTACCTTGAATGCTAGTAGTGAGAAAACTCTATCATGCATCTCTCTGCATGTAATTCACTTCAGACTTGTGACTGGAAGCATTCTTTACGTAAAATAGCATCTTATAAAGTTATATGTCAGTCTCTTTGAGATTGAAATTCACAAACTATGTAAGAGTGAAGCATATTTTTCAAAAGCATTTATACTATAAACATTTCCAATATCTACTCTATCCTAAATGCTGCCCTAGAAACTATAGAAGCAGATGTAAGAGACGGTGCCTGTTCTCAAGGAGCCCAGTGTTTCTGGAGAAGCCAATGGGTAGAGACAAAACTACTGGTGACACTACTGTGCAGTGACCTCCAGGGTTTGGGGCACTCCCAAGGTCTGTGGGAGCACGTGAGGGAGGCCCTCCTATCTGCTTCCTCATATGAAGTTAAAAATCCTTTTATTGATGTGACTTAGACTTGGACTCATGGGACTCAGAAAAGCTGTTATATTCATGGTTATAGTTTACTAAATATATATAGTTTGCAAAACATGTTTTAGTACAGTGAAAGGACATAGATTCAAATCAGCAAGGGGAAAAGGCACATGGAGCAAAGTCCAGGTGACACCAGGCACAAGCTTCCAGGTGTCCCCTCCCAGTGGAGTTGCAGGAGAGTGTGCTTTATTCTCCCAGCAACAGTATATGGCAACGTGGGAAGTGTTGTCAACCAAGGAGGCACATGCAGGCATTGGACTGGGGTTTTTGTTGTGGATCAGCCGTGTAGCCCCAGTGTGACTGGCCTCAGATATGAGACACCAGCCCTTTTCCCAGAGCAAAAATAGGCATTCCCTATATATAACATTATTAGCATAAACCTATGTGGTTAAATGAGTCTAGCATGGCCCAAGACCTCAGCCATACAAAAGCATTCTCATCTGGCAGAATATTCTAAGGGCTCAGTGGTTTTCTCCTGGGAGCTGGCCAATGGCCAGTTCTGAAGGCAGGCTAACTATACTAACAGTCCTTGCTAAGTATTCCATGTGATATGCCTTATTCTGATCTATTCTTGGGGTGAAGATAGTAATACTGTATCTGTTTAAGCTACAAGTGTTGTTGGAGAATATGGTTAAGACTGGAGGTCCATAAGATTGCTATAAACAAATCTCAGTGGCCCAGCGGGATGTAGTTCCTGAGAATTTTTAACTTAGTGATATCTTTTGTAGGAGATGTAACCTGAAAACTAAAAGTCAAAAATACTGAAACATTCCTAGAATCCCACTCAGTCACTAACAATTCACTCAGCTTATCTATCCGAAGGCTGAAGTGTCTCCCAGACCAATGCCCTTCAGGTATGCAGATTTCCATTTGACCTCAAGGGTTCCAAAAGGAGAGGTAATCTTGGCAAATACATAGCTTTACTCTTTCTGGCATCTGGTATAATTGTTCTAAGAGTTAGGATCTTTCTGTTGCTCTAAGACTCTCTAGAGGCACAATTGTAGTATTGAATTTCCCTTGCTGCACAACCCATTTTTGTATTCTCTTCCTTCCAACAATGCTATTGCTCCTTCTCTCCACTTGTCATTGGTTTTTACTCAGATTTTTCCCACCTGTGGAACAGATATTAGGTTCAACCACTGAGCTGGTCCAGACTACAGGCAGCAACACCGCTCTAGCAGGTACCTACCTCTTAGACCACTAGTATTCATATAGGGTAGGAATACATAGGTACCGACCAGTGGGCTCTCTCAACCACCGTGCAGTATAGCTGCATTCCCTGTCAACCCCACTTATGCCAGATAGGGCGAAAGCACCATCCAACCCATTACGCCCTTCAGAATTCTGGTGTAGATATTTAAAGGCTTAGTTACAATTTTTGCTTAGAGATCATCCCTACTTTATCCTGTTTCTAGCACTAGAGTTGCAGCCCTGGTGGCAGGAACACTATCAGTTAGGAAAAGAGGAAGTTAAGGTGATGTGGGAATAATTGTACAGTCGTGCTAGCATTCTGTTCACCCACTTTCCCCCAAATCCACCAGAAAAGCAGAGAAATCTACTGACTTGAGACTCTCCCCTCACCCTCATCATGTTGAATCTGAGCACCCAAGCATGAAAGCAGGTAAGCCAGCCCCTCATGTTTGAGACAACAAATGTTTCCAATGCCGCTACCAATTCTCTACCAAGCTGTTCCTCTGAGGATGATAGGCAACATGATATATCCATTTGGTGTGAAATCTCTTTTTCCACTGTTGGAAATTATGGGCCATAGAGTATGTTCTTTGGTTTAAAGAAATGCAACTCAGTGGTTTTACATGGTTATGGTATTTTTGCTCCAATCCTTTTATGGTGTTTTGAGCATTTGTGTCCACTGCTGGGTATGCAAAGTATGGTCTGCAGTGTCTATTCCTGTCAAGACCCATTCCAAGGCAACTGACACTGAATGGCATAATAAAGTCTGTGTCAGCTCTGTACCAGGGACCCACGCTAAGGAAATCTGCCCCATTACCACCTGCAGTGTTCGTCTTTCCTGCTGGCAGACAGGACAGTTCCTGGCATTTTGTGCCTCTGAGGGTGCAGAGGAACATGTGTCTATAATTACCCCTCTGCATTGCAGCCACTCCCCCATGTCCACTCACACCATGGACCCAGTTGGCCACCTCAAGTAAGTGCAATAAGATACTGACTTAAAGTTGCAATCACCTTCAGGCTCAGAAAGAGGTTTTTCTCATGAGCATTAATGTGTCTTATTTAATGCATCCCTTACTTTTTTTTTTTTTTTTGAGATGAAGTCTTGCTCTGTCGCCCAGACTGGAGTACAGTGGTGTGATCTCGGCTCACCACGACCTCCGCCTCCTGGGTTCAAGCAGTTCTACTGCCTCAGCCTCCTGAGTAGCTGGGATTACAGGTGCCCATGACCACACCTGGCTAATTTTTACATTTTTAGTAGAGACAGGGTTTCACCATGTTGGCCAGGCTGGTCTTGAACTCCTAACCTCAGGCAATTCACCTGCCTTGGACTCCTAAAAAACTGGGATTACTGGCATGAGCCACTGTGCCCAGCTACATGCCTTAAATTCTTATTGATTTTCATAGGGCCATGATCCATATGGGCATTCCCTTAAGAATTCAGTTTTCCGTTGTCCATCTTACTGACCATGTAGCTATCCATTGGCCAATGCCCAAGAGTTGGAATGCGCCCAAACTTTGGGGAATTGTTCCATCCTTCCATCACTACAAGGAAACCAGCATGCAATCCAGCCACTGAGCTTATTTGTTCTCAACTTCTTCAGTTAGAATTTTTGCATTATTTGGTCATAGTGCACAGCCTTCCAAACAGGATGCTGACCGTCCACTGTGGGACTGTTATCTGCAAACCAAGCAGCTTTTTGTTGATCAATCAAGGGCTGTTTATAAACCCTTTTGCCAGGTAGCTATACAATCTGGTAGTTCCTCAGAGGGTTCCAAAGTGTGTCCCAGAGGAAATGAGACTACCCATTCATGCATATGGTGAGAACCTCTTTGCATTCCTTCAGTAGCATGTTCCTGTATAAACCATTTCCATTTTATTACAGAGTCAGCTCTTCTGATCAATGGCCTCCTCATCAGAATTTTTCTCAGATCACCCAAGACATCATAGGTGTGTCAGATTTTAAGATTATCGAATGTCTTTCAGTTATAGTGGCAGTTTCAATTAATGCACAAGAAATAGCAACGCAATAATTGCCTCCCTAATGACATGTACTATACTACCACATATGGAAATTTTTGGGTTTCCAATTCCAGTGGTCACCATCAGGCAGTACTTATGCGCTTTTTTTGTGTGTGTGTGACGGAGTCTCGCTCTGTTGCCCAGGCTGGAGTGCAGTGGCATCATCTCAGCTCACTGCAACCTCCACCTCCTGGGTTCAAGCAATTATCATGTGTCAGCCTCCCAAATAGTTGGGATTGCACACACCACCACTCCTGGCTAATTTTTGTTTTTTTGGCAGAGACAGGGTTTCACCATGTTGGTCAGGCTGGTCTCAAACTCCTGACCTCAGATGATCTGCCTGGCTGAGCCTACCAAAGGGCTGAGATTAAAAGCGTGAGCCACTGCGCTCAGCCCACTTACGCACATTTTAACTTCAGTCTGTAGAAGTGTAAGTTGCAGATACTTCCAAAATCAAAGTATGAATTTTAAGGGCCTAATATCGATTCAGCCATTGCTTCTTGCAATTCAGACACTTGGCTGTTGTGAAGAGTCCCATTCAAACACAGCCTTCCTTCAGAGACTTTTCTTTTTTTTTTTTTTTAATTTTTTTTGAGACAGGGTCTCCATCTGTCACCCAGGCTGGAGTGCAGTGGTGTGATTATGGCTTACTGTAGCTTCAACCTCTTAGGCACAAATGATCCTCCCCACCTCAGGCTCCTGAGTAGCTGGGACAACAGACACATCACACCGTGTCTGGCTGATTTGGGGATTTTTTTGTACAGACAGGATTTCACCATGTTGTGCAGGCTGGTCTCCAGCTCCCAGGCTCAAGCAATCCACCTGCATGAGCCTCCTAAGGTGATGGGATTATAGGCAAGATACTGTTATCCCCCTGTTGCACAGGTCAAAATTGAGGCTCAGACAAGATTAGACAGTTGTCCAAGGTCACAGACTACCAACACTCAGGGAGGAAAAGACTCCTGGTTGCCTGGTTGTTCTAATATCTATTCTTCCCTTTATTTATTAGTTAAATCTGTAAATTTTAGCTGAGCACATGGCTGCCTAATTTAAAATCAGCATTCCCAAACCTCCCCGGGATAATCTGCAAAACTAAGTTCTGACAAATGGGATGGAAACAGAAGTCCTTCATGCTCTTATAGAAAAGGGGCATGTGTTTTTGTTCTTTTCTCCTCTCCCACTGGCTACAAAGACAACTTAATTGTGGGAACAGGAGAAACCCTGTTGATGTTAGTTGCCAAACATCCACGAGTATTTGAAGCCAGGTCTGTTAGGCGATAGAGCCTACGCTGCATTAGGCTTTCAAAGGTAAAAGTGTTTGAAGTATTTACCAAAATTCAGAGGTAACCTGTTCTCGGGATGCCAACAGGTTTTGGCAATGAACCTACCTGTGGTTGGACACAGGCTCCAACATTGATTAATTAAGGAACCATAGGCAAGTTTCTTAATCTCTCTCTTTTCTTATCTGGAAAATGAGAACGACAATAGTAGCTACCTCATAAGGAAGATGTTAGGGCCAACGAAATAGTATATGTGAATCAGCTTAGCTAGCACTATTGCTGGCTACCCTGTAGACAGTAGCAAGTATTATTATTATAGTTATTCATCAACTAAAATGTTCATAATACCAATGAGGATTTGAGATACTATAAATGCTTTTCACAGTACTTCTAGAGACTCTCTAAATGGTTAAATATATACCAGCACTTATATATTTAAAATAGAAAGGGTTCCTCTCCATGCAAAATAGTCAAATGAAATGAATGAGAATAAAATTATTCCAGTTTAGATTGCATTGTAATAATATCTGCCATCATTTACATACAGAGCAGGGATGTTATAACAGCAAAAAGCAAAAAAAAAAAAAAAAAAAAAATTATTTTTTTACTGCTTCAGCTGATGACTTATTTCATTGGGCACATCTCTTTTATCCTTTTTGTTTTTCTTGAGACAGAGTCTTGCTCTGTCACCCAGGCTGGAGTGCAGTAGCACAATCTCAACTCACTGCAACCTCCACCTTTGAAATTCAAGCAATCCTCCTGTCTCAACCTCCTAAGTAGCTGGGACTGCAGGAATACAGCACACCCCAGGTAATTTTTTTTTTTTTTTTTTTTTTTTTTTTTTGTATTTTTAGTAGAGACAGGGTTTTGTCATGTTGGCCAGGATGCTCTCAAACTCCTGGCCTCAAGCAATCCACCCACCTTGGTCTCCCAAAATGATGAGATTACAGATGTGAGCCACTGCACCCAGCTGAGACTCTGCATTTATTTATTTAATTAATTAATTTATTTATTTTTTGAGACGGAGTTTCGCTCTTGTTGCCCAGGCTGGAGTGCAATGGGGCGATCTCGGCTCACCGCAACCTCCGCCTCCTGGGTTCAGGCAATTCTCCTGCCTCAGCCTCCTGAGTAGCTGGGCTTACAGGCATGCGCCACCATGCCCAGCTGATTTTTTGTATTTTTAGTAGAGACGGGGTTTCACCATGTTGACCAGGATGGTCTCGAGCTCTTGACCTCGTGATCCACCCTCCTCGGCCTCCCAAAGTGCTGGGATTACAGGCGTGAGCCACCGCGCCCAGCCTATTTTATTTATATTTTATTTTTGGAGATGGAGTCATGCTGTTGTCATGCAGCTGGAGTGCAGTGGTGGTGTGATCTTGACTCACTGCAACCTCCGCCTCCCGGCTTCAAGCAATTCTCCCAACTTTGCCTACCAAACTGGGATTACAGGAGTGAGCCACCATGCACAGCTGAGACTCTGCATTTCTAACAAGCTCCCAGGTGATGCCACCCTTGTCCTGAGATCCCCCACTTTGCACAGCAAGGTTTCACTCAATTTGTTCCTGGCTTAAACTAACACTCTGACTGATAGCTGTAGAGTCCAACATCTAAAAACTTACAATATATAGAAAGGTATTTACACATCCATTACCAAAGCACATTAAAGGACATTCTCCAGTTTTCCTGGACTTATAATACCCTATGACATCCTTGGGGAAAAAGTTCAGATGATCTTTAATTCGTAAAATCCATATAAGTTAGAAGCTGGGTGGTGGCTCATGTTTGTAGTCCTAGACTTCAGGAGACAGAGGCAGGCAGATTGCTTGAGCCCAAGACTTGGAGACCAGCTTGGGCAACATAGCTAGGCCTCATTTCTACAAAAAATAGCCGGGCGCGGTGGCTCACACCTGTAATCCCAACACTTTGGGAGGCCGAGGCGGGTGGATCATGAGGTCAAGAGATCAAGACCATCCTGGTCAACATGGTGAAACCCCGTCTCTACTAAAACTACAAAAAATTAGCTGGGCATGGTGGCGCGTGCCTGTAATCCCAGGTACTCAGGAGGCTGAGGCAGGAGAATCGCCTGAACCTAGGAGGCGGAGGTTGCGGTGAGCCGAGATCGCGCCATTGCACTCCAGCCTGGGTAACAAGGTGAAACTCTGTCTCAAAAAAAAAAAAAAAAAAGAATTTGGATTTATTGGTTATAGAAAAAAGAGAAAAAAAAAAGACAAAAAATAAAAAAATTATGGCTAGGTGCAGTGGTTTACTCCTGTAATCTCAGTGTTTTGGGAGGCCAAGGCAGGTGGATCACTTGAGGTCAGGAGTTCGAGACCAGCGCAGCATGGCCAACATGGTGAAACCATATCTCTACTACAAATACAAAAAGTAGCCAGGCATGGTGGCATGTGCCTGTAATCCCAGCTACTCAGGAGACCAAGGCACGAGAATCACTTGAACCTGGCAGACAGAGGTTGCAGTGAGCTGAGATCATGCCACTGCACTCCCGCCTGGGCGACAGAGACTTGGTCTCAATAAATAAATGTAAAATAAAATAAAAATTAGCTGGGCATGGTGGCATGTGTCTGTAGTCCCAACTACTAAGGAGGCTGAAGTGAGAGGATCACCTTGAGCCCTGGACATGGAGTCTGCAACGAGCCGAGATCACGCCACTGTACTTCAGCTTGAGTGACAGTGGGAGACCCTATCCAAACAAACAAACAAACAAAAAAACCAAAAATGAGTCAAAAGTGTGCTGATGGATATTTTATTATTCTCTAAGAGCCCTAGAGTTAATTTGAGACACAATGATATCAAAAGAGATTTGGCAATCACTGTATAATGTACATATATCTTGAGGTGCAGGATTAGATGGGGCATAGGAATGATGACTCCCTGGCTAAAATGACTTTCTTGAAATCACTTACTCACACACTCCCAATCTCTTTAAGTAACTGAGGCAAAGGGATAAAGTTTAGCTAGATATAAAGCAGAAGTAGAGTAGTCCTCCCATCAGAAACTGGCAAGATTCATTCACAATGGAAGTTTAGTGTCTTAAAGTCATCTGGGGCTGCCATAACAATATACCACCGGGACTGGGTACTGTAAACCACAGAATTTTATTTCTCATCGTTTTGGATAATGGGAAGTCCAAGATCAATGTGGGGACAGATTTAGTTCCTGCTCAGGGTTCCCTTTTTGGTCTGCAGATGACCTTTGCCATCTCTTTGGGTGCTCATGACTTCTTGTTGGATAAGACAGCTCTGGTCTTTCTTCTTCTTATAACAGCACTAATCTCATTGTGGGGGTCCCATCCACAAGACCTCAACTAAACCTGATTACCTGCCAAAGGACCTACCTCCTAATTCATCATATTGGGGGTTAGAACTATAAAAAAAAAATTCTAAGCCTTCTGACTAACTGAATGTATTCCTCCTCAGAGCCAAGGGCATTCCAAAATCACCCTGAAAAACTAGCTCAGGTCATGATAAGAGGTGGGGATCAAGCATGCTTCATTATACCCTCCTCTGGTTGGAATTCAGGTACAGCTGACCAGTATTAACATTTAAACAGAGATCTTAACACTGACCAAACAGACCTTCTGTAGCAACAGGACATCAAATTTCAACCTGACTCTAGTATAGCATCACATGACATACAGCAGGGCCTCACATAAATCTAAGTATTTTATCTCAATATATTTCTTTTTTTTTTTTTTTTTTTTTTTTTTTTTTTTTTTTTTTTGTG
>NW_022436943.1:3237126-3258178 GCF_009761245.1 Sapajus apella | reverse complement strand
TTTTGAGACGGAGTTTCGCTCTTGTTGCCCAGGCTGGAGTGCAATGGCGCGATCTCGGCTCACCGCAACCTCCGCCTCCTGGGTTCAGGCAATTCTCCTGCCTCAGCCTCCTGAGTAGCTGGGATTACAGGCACGCGCCACCATGCCCAGCTAATTTTTTGTATTTTTAGTAGAGACGGGGTTTCACCGTGTTGACCAGGATGGTCTCGATCTCTTGACCTCGTGATCCACCCGCCTCAGCCTCCCAAAGTGCTGGGATTACAGGCATGAGCCACCGCGCCCGGCCCCAATATATTTCTTTGACATATTTTGAAATAATTCTGCAAAGCTGTCTTTTGTGGAGAAATCTACATTCTGTAGAGAATCCCTGTTTCTTTCCACATCTTTTCCCTAATCTAGAAGAGAATAAACTGAGAGTCTGGCATCTTTTTAGGTCAGAAAGGAGCTCTGAAGCCTGCTACCTGGAGGCTTCATCTCCATGATAAAACCTTGGTGTCCACATCCCCTTAACTTAGACATTCCTTTGTGTTGATTCCAGATTTGTAGATGATAACTCTTTTAACCCATTGCCACTCAGAAAATCATTGAATCCACCTATGACCATGAAGCCCACCATCCCAAGTTGTCCTGCCTTTCTGTACAGAGCCAATGTATCTCCATATATTTATATATATGTGTGTGTGTGGGGGGGTGTGTATTGTACTTATTGTACTTTAGGTTCTGGGGTACATGTGCAGATCATGCAGGATTGTTGAATAGGTACATACATGGCAATGTGGTTTGCTGCCTCCATCCCCCGTCACCTATATCTGACATTTCTCCCCATGTTATCCCTCCCCAACCTCCCTACCTTCTGTGTCCCTCCCCTAGTCCCCCCCAACAGACCCCAGTGTGTGATGCTCCCCTCCCTGTGTCCATGTGTTCTCATTGTTCAACACCTGCCTATGAGTGAGAACATGCAGTGTTTGATTTTTTGTTCTTGTGTCAGTTTGTTGAGAATGATGGCTTCCAGTTTCATCCATGTCCCTACAAAGGACACGAACTCATCGTTTTTTATGGCTGCATAGTATTCCATGGTGTATATGTGCCACATTTTCCTTGTCCAGTCTATCATTGCTTATATGTGTTGACTGATGTCTCCTGTCTCTCAGCATGTATAAACCCAAGCTGTAACTCACCCACCTTGGGCACATGTTCTGAGGATCTCCTGAGGCTGTGTCTTGGGCTGTTGGTCACTCGTATTTCATGCAGAATCTCTTCAGAGTTTGACTTTTTTTTTTTTTTTTTTTTTTTTGAGACGGAGTTTCGCACTTGTTACCCAGGCTGGAGTGCAATGTTGCAATCTCAGCTCACCGCAACCTCTGTCCCCTGGGTTCAAGCAACTCTCCTGCCTCAGCCTCCTGAGTAGCTGGGACTACAGGCACGTGCCACCATGCCCAGCTAACTTTTGTATTTTTAGTAGAGACAGGGTTTCACCATGTTGACCAGGATGGTCTCGATCTCTTGACCTAGTGATCCACCTGTCTCGGCCTCCCAAAGTGCTGGGATTATAGGCGTGAGCCACCGCGCTTTAAGCCCGCAGGCGTTTCCAATCCGGGAGCACTGACAGTCTCCCAGTGGGCCCTGGAGTGCAGCCACTGCCCAGCACCCGCCCTCCCCAGTCATGTTCCCAGCAGCGTTGGCCTCAGGGTGCGCAGCAAACCGCTCTGCACCCTGCAGGCACCTTGGGCAGAGAGCACCAAGGCTCCCCAGGAGCCCTTCCCTGGGTCAAGGAAGGAAGGTGAGCGCAGCCTGGGGACACCGGGCAGAGAAAAGGCAGGCGTCAGCGTTGGGTGTGGAGGGCGGCTGGGCACTAAGTCCCTGTGAGAGCACACGCTGTGCCGTCAGTATCCCCAACCCCGGGCTCTGCTTCTAATATATTCCAAAAAAAAGTCCTTAGTATTTGATATGAATATTAGTCCAAATTACAAAAGGATAAAACATTAAAAATCAGATGCTCCCTTGGTGCAAAATATTTAAACATGCTTGTAATAAGGGAAAAAAATTCAAATTTCACATAAGTCTTGATTTATTACAAATAAATTTCCGTGGTTAGAGTATTAATATGTCTTATGTTTCAGAAACACCACCACAGCTGTGGATGGGAACCCTGTTTACTTCCCATCAGTTTGCAGATATCTTAGAAACACAATCCTAGACTATGGTTTCAAGAGACCCAAGCAATCACCTCATCTGCTGACTTCCAAGTTGCCCAAAGCAGGTCAGGTGCCTGGAGGGGCCCCAAGCAACCCTTCAAAAACCCTCTCTCCTCAATGACCCCCATCAGAGTAGCCCCACTTTTGAATACTTTACCAATCCAGATGCCAGCTGAGGTTTCTTTTCACAAATTACTTCCATGGCTAAGGAAAAATTAAACACTCACTGAACTAGTCCAAGCCCCTCTCTACAGTATTTTTTTATAAGTAACAGGACCTTATTGTGGATATTCAAGTTTCTTTAAATATAAAACCCTACTATAAATGCATAGAACATCCTCCACTCTGAAACCTTGTGTCAATGGAAAAAGCAAACAACAAGAATGGGATTGTGTGGAATAAAGGTGGCTGAGCAATAGACTTCCTAACTGTGGACTTACATCAGGACTGGAACAAATTAGATTTAAATCTACAATGGGCTCCGGGGTAGAGCTGAGGTCCCAGCTAAGAAGGAAGAACCACAGAACTCAGAGCCTGGAATCCAACCCCAGGGCCTCCTCGTTAGCATCAATGTGCAGAGCCATTATCAGGACTTCTCAAAACCAGGAAAGTAGGCAGGGAGGTCAAGAACCGGTCACCTGAAAACACATAATCCCAGCCTGTGAATCCCTTACCCATCTGGGATCAAGCTCGTCAGCAAGCAGTCTCTTGCATCAATCCATAGACCCCTAGAAAATGGGCAATGGGCTAGGCCGGCTGCTGGAAACCACCGCCCTAATGGGAACACATCTAAAAACGCATCAATGGTTGTATTCTCTATAGAGAATGAAGTGAGCTTCAGTATGAAAAAGCAGAAGGAAACTTTTCCCTTAAAGCGATAGAGCAAAAGAACCCCGTGATGTGCAGAAAATAACACAAGAGAGATGCACAGGCAAGGAACTAATAGTAATCTGAATGGCTTTAAATAAAAACAAACTTTCCCACCCATGGAAGGGAGAAAACTATAGTCAATATGTGGTGAAAGAGGAAGGGTGTTATGCAGGTTGACCTAGTGAACTGACTTGCCCTGGTTTATTCTCACTCAGCCTCAGACCAAAACCCAAGGATCAAAACCAACTTTTGGCAAAAAGGCCAAGGAATAATAATAAAGGATAGGATGATTAAATATATGGCCTGTAAGTAAATAATCCAAAGACAGATGAGAGGTATCAAAAGGCAGATGTGTTTTCCTTCCAATCATCCATAATTAGGGATTCTTCCAATAACTTAGAGAAGATATAGCCGAGTTGTGAATTGCCACATGCACAATGCCAGCATAGTGGCAGCCTATATGTGACGAATAAAACCATTTCTCCAGATAATAAAAGCCAACGTGGCCCATTATTCCCTGGGTCAAGTACTCTTGAAGATGACATGATCTCTTTAGAAAAACCAAGGGAAAACTGTTTCTGATTAGCATTCTTCCCCCCAAAGTAAATGATTCCAGAGTGAAAGTTCATAACTGTGTCCTTTGCCTAGTAACTTCTGGAAGGTGGATGAAACTTGAGACTCATTGAACATGGGGTGACTTCTGTAGTGCAGCAATCACTTGTGAGCTTGCATACCAACATTGCAAGGTTGGGGAGAATTGTATTCATTTCTAATCTCTGGAGGCTTCGGCATCCAAAGACCGGAGAGTAGGAAAGGAAACTTCAGAGATCAGCCTGGCCAACATGGCAAAAGCCTGTCTCTACTCAAAATACAAAAAATTGGCCAGGTATACTGGCATGCACCTGTAATCTCAGCTACTCAGGAGGCTGAGGCATGAGAATCGCTTGAACCTGGGAAATGGAGTTTGCAGTGAGCCAGGATCATGCCACTGCACTCCAGCCTGGGCAACAGAGCAAGACTCTGTCTCAAAAAAAAAAAGAAAATTATGAAAACTCTTTCTTGAATACACGGGCACCTCCTAAACAGGGAGGTGGCTGAGTGGAGGTCCTGGCAGATGGGACTGAAAATCCTGGCAAGGTAGGAGCTGGGACTTCATTGTGGTCGGTGTCTGGACCCCAGTGGTGCCCTTTGTCACAAGTATCCATCTGCATCCGCTGACTTATATGGGGAACCTGGAGAAAAACCAATGATATGAGTTGGCTGTATTCCCACCCAAATCGCATCTTGAATTTTAGCTCCCATAATCCCGCCGTGTTATGGGAGGGACCCAGTAGAAGGTAAATGAATCACGGGAGCTAGTTTTTCCCATGCTGTTCTCATGATAGTGAATATGTCTCATGAGATCTGATGGTTTTATAAAAGGGCAGTTCCCCTGCACACACTTTCTTGCCTGCTGCTATGTAATGCGTGCCTTTGGTCTTCCTTTGCCTTCCATCATGATTGTGAGGCCCCCCAGCCATCCTAAACAGTGAATCCATTAAACCACTTTTTTTAAAATAAATTACCCAGTCTCAGGTATGTCTTTATTAGCAGCATGAGAATGGACAAATACAACCAACTTCAATAGCTTAAGTGGGTCCAGTCGCCACTCCAGAAGATACAGAATTATAAACCATGGCAGCATCCACAGTGTTAACTCAGCATATGTGCAGAGTATATGAGCTGTGGGGCCATGGTGGCCTCCACCTAGATTTCAAAACATGTATTGAACAGCCAGGAGCCCCAGGCAGAAGTTTGTCACAGATGTGGAGCTACTGCAAAGACCCCCACCAGGGCAATGTCCTAATGGAGTGCATGAGAGGGGCCACTTCTGAGACCCAACAACCGTAGAGTTGTTTGTTCGTTTCTTTTTTGAGACAGAGTCTTGCTCTGTCGCCAGGCTGAAGTGCAGCGGCACAATCTTGGCTCACTGCAATCTCCACCTCCTGGTTCAAGCAATTTATTAAGTGTGACTTAATAAAGTTGGGGTCCTTAACATCTCATACCATGGCTAATGCAACAGTTTGCATCTCCATTATTCTTTCATTTCTTTAGTGTGCTCCACATACTAGCATCTGGTAAATTAAGCATCAGATATTTCCCTTCTGAAAAAAGTCGTTGGCCGGGCGCGGTGGCTCAAGCCTGTAATCCCAGCACTTTGGGAGGCCGAGGCGGGTGGATCACGAGGTCAAGAGATCGAGACCATCCTGGTCAACATGGTGAAACCCCGTCTCTACTAAAAATACGAAAACATTAGCTGGGCATGGTGGTGCGTGCCTGTAATCCCAGCTACTCAGGAGGTTGAGGCAGGAGAATTGCCTGAACCCAGGAGGCGGAGGTTGCGGTGAGCCGAGATCGCGCCATTGCACTCCAGCCTGGGTAAAATGAGTGAAACTCCGTCTCAAAAAAAAAAAAAAAAAAAAAAAGTCATGATCACTTGTAATAAAATGAGAGATTGATTCCCAGAATATTGACATGGCATTTCAAAACCCCAAAAGTATAACACTAATCTAGCTTTTATTTATTTATTTATTTTACTTTTTTCGAGATAGAGCCTCACTCTGTCGCCCAGGCTGGAGTGCAGTGGTGCAGTCTCTGCTCACTGCAACTTCTGCTTCCCGGGTTCAAGCAATTCTTCTGCTTCAGCTTCCGGAGTAGCTGGGATTACAGATGTGTGCCACCAGGCCCAGCTAATTTTTATATTTTTAGTAGAGATGAGGTTTCACCATGTTGGCCAGGCTCGTCTCAAACTCCTGACCTCAGGTGATTCACCCGCCTCGGCCTCCCAAAGTGCTGGGATTACAGGCATGAACCACCGCACCTGGCCGAAATACATTTCTTATATAACAGAGAAAGTTTTCATTGTTCTGTGTTCTACTTATGGCTAAAAGTTGCCTAAAATGGGTTTTGTTCTTTTTTCTTCTTCCTCTTCTCTATAGCAACAAAAAAGATAGCATTGTTCTTAACCCAAAGAGGCCTCTACTAAAAATTTCTATATCAGTGAAACTAGTTATATTGGAAAATATCACCAACTAAATAAATAAAACAAGGTAAAGCTTTTTGCTAATTATTTTTGAATAATTTATTCCTGGGCTCCCTATGACTCGTTGAGGAATTGTAAGACACTGGAAAGTCTCTAATTAGGGAGGTTTAGAATAAACAGAAGTATAAACATTCATAGGAGTTAGATTTGAAGAAAATGGCTCTTAACATACAAACCCACCAGCAAGTTAGCATCTTGGTGGAAGTTATTTATTATATGTTTTAGTTTGAACAGAGAACATGCACACTGATTGTCTCAAAAGTGTTCTTACCCTCGTATAGTGAAGGAAATGTATGCAAGGCAAGGTGAATGTGGTATGCAGGGAGATCCAGGCACAGCTGCTGTTTGGCTTCCCTATTGGCTGCCATGTGGACTGTGGACAAATGATCACTTTGTGAATGGTCCTTAGAGAGGAAATCCTAAAAAGATCCCAGGACTTGCAGCAGTCACACAGGAGATAGAGTCTTCAAGGGATCAGAGTGCTGGAGAACACAGAGACACTTAGGTTAGCTAAAGAAGATGAAACGTGAGGCTGGGCACAGTGCTTCATACCTGTAATCTCAACACTTTGGGAGGCCAAGGCAGAAGGATCACTTGAGCCCAGGAGATTGAGGCTGGCCTGAGCGACATAGTGAGACCCCCATCTCTACAAAAAATAAAAAGAAACCAATCAGGCCAGACATGGTGGCTCACGCCTGTAACCCCAGCCCTTTGGGAGGTTGAGGTGGGCAGATCATGAGGTCAGGAGTTCGAGACCAGCCTGACCAACATGGTGAAACCCTGTCTCTACTAAAAATACAAAAATTAGCTGGACGTGGTGGCATGCATCTGTAATCCCAGTTACTCCAGAGGCTGAGGCAGGAGAATTGCTTGAACCTGGGAGGCAGAGGTTGTGGTGAGCCGAGATTGTGCCATTTCACTCCTGCCTGGGCAACAGGGCAAAACTCCATCTCAAAAAAAAAAAAAAAGAAAGAAAGAAAGAAAGAAAAGAGAAAGAAAAAAAAACCAATCAGGTATGGTGGAATGCGCCTGTGGTCTTAGCTACTCAGGAGGCTGAGGTGGGAGAATTACATGAGCCTGGGGAGGTGAGACCCTGTCAAAGAGAAAGAGGAGGAGGAGGAGGAAGAAAAAGAAGGAGAAGAAGCAGAAGGAGGAGGAAGAGGAGGAAGAAGAAGAGAAGGGAGAAGAGGAAGAAGTAGAAGAAGAAGGAGAAGGAAGAGAAGGAGAGAAGAGGAAGAATAAATAGAAGAAAAAGAAGAATCTGGCCAAACACAGTGGCTCACGCCTGTAATCCTAGCACTTTGGGAGGCTAAGGCAGGTGGATCACCTGGGGTCAGAAGTTCAAGACCAGCTGGACCAAGATGGTAAAACCCTATCTCTACTAAAACTACAAAAATTAGCCAGGCGTGGGTGGCAGGCACCTGTAATCCCAGCTACTCAGGAGGCTGAGGCAGGAGAATTGCTTAAACCTGGGAGGCAGAGGTTGCAGTGAGCTGAGACTGTGCTACTGTACTACATTCTGGAAGACAGAGTGAGACTCCATCTCAAAAAAAAAAAAAAAAAACAAAAAAAAAACAGAAGAAGAAAGAAGAAATAGAAGAAGAAATTGTTTCTGAGTGGCCATGAAGAGTAGGAAGAAAACCCAGCCTACCTCTTGCTGGGTCTACGGGGAAAATGTTGATTAAGGCAGAGAAGGTCTTCTGAGAGAGACTAGGTTTGGTGAGTAAGAGAGTTGAAAAGCTAGAAGGAAGGAAGATATTGAAGTTACTCTTACTGCATAATATATAACCCCAAAACTTTGGGTGCTTAAAATAACAATCTGTTTTTGTTTTTGTTTTTTCATGGTCTGGGAGTTGACTGGGTTCAGGTAGGTGATTTTCACTCAGGGTCTCTCACACTGTTGCAGTGGCTGGGGCTGGAGTCATCACAAAGCCTTCTTCAGTCTCATGTCTGGCAACTGATGTTAACTGTCATCTGAAACCTGTGCTGGGACTGTGGATTGGAAGATCAAAATGTGGCCTCTCCCTGTGATCTGGGCTTCCACACAGCATGGCAACTGGATGAAAGGGCAAGCATCCCAGGAAGACCATGGGCAAATCATGTCACCTTTTATGATATACTTTGAATCACTTCTGCCAGTCACAGACCTTCTCAAATTCAAAGGGAAGGAGCACAGACCTCACCTCATCATGGAGCAATGTTAAGGTCATGTTTGAAGAGGCACATGCTTTTATTTTGTTATTATTATTATTATTGTTATTAAGAGGGAGTCTTGGGGCCGGGTGCAGTAGCTCATGCCTATAATCTCAGCACTTTGGGAGGCCATGGCAGGAAGATCACCTGAGGTCACGAGTTCAAGACCAGCCTGACCAACATGGAGAAACCCCATCTCTACTAAAAATACAAAATTAGCTGAGCTTGGTGGTGCATGCCTGTAATCCCAGCTACTCAGGAGGCTGAGGCAGGAGAATTGCTTGAACCTGGGAGGCAGAGGTTTTGGTGAGCCGAGATTGTGGCACCGCACTCTAGCCTGGGCTACAAAAGTGAAACTCTGCCTCAAAAAAAAAGAAAAAAAAAAAGAGGGAGTCTTGCTCTGTCACCCAGGCTGGAGTGCAGTGGTACAATCTTGACTCACTGCAACTTCCACCTCCCGGGTTCAGGCAATTCTCATCCCTCAGCATTCCCGAGAAGCTGGGATTACAGGCACGTGCCATCATGCCCAGCTAATTTTTGTACTTTGAGTATAGATGGAGTTTCACCATGTTGGCCAGACTGGTCTCAAATTCCTGACCTCAGGTGATCTGCCCACTTAGGCTTCACAAAGTCCTGGGATTACAGGTGTGAGCCACTGCAGCCAGCACATGCTATTAGTAAAAAGTTAGAACAGGCAGATTTGGTGGTTTGTGCCTGTAACCCCCTACTTTGGGAGGCCGAGGTGGGCCGATCACTTAGGTCAGGGTTTTGAGACCAGCCTGGGCATCATAATGAGACCCCACATCTCTATAAAAATTAAAAATTAAAAGTCGGAAAACAACAAATATTGGCGAGGATGCAGAGGAAAGGGAATGCTTATACACTGTTGGTGGGAATGTGAATTAGTACAACCATTACGGAAAACAGTACGGAGACTTCTCACAGAACTAAAAATAGAACTGCCATTCAGCCAGCAATCTCACTGCTGGGTATCTACCCAAAGGGAAAGAAATCAATATATGAAAAAGTACCTGTACTCATATGTTTACCACAGCACTATTCATAGTAGCAAAGATATGGAATCAACCTAAGTATCCATCAACAGATGACTGGATAAAGAAAATGTGGTACATATACACTGTGGAACGTGACTCAGCCACAAAAAGAATGAAATCATGCCTTTTCCAGCAGTGTGGATAGAACTGGAGGACATATCCTCAGTGAAATAACTCAGAAACAAAGTCAAATACTGATGATTTTCATGCCTGGGCATTAAACAATAGGTATATGGGAGGAAAAATACACACCGAAGACTCCAAAAGATGGGAGGAGGATGAGGGGTGAATATTCTCCTATTGAGTACAATGTTCACTATTTGGTCATAGTTACACCCAAAGCCCAGACCTCAGTGCTCTGCAGTAAGAAAACCTGCACCTGTACCTGCTAAATAGATGAAACATTTTTTCGGTTTTATTTATTAAAAATTTCAACTCGGCCGGGCGCGGTGGCTCAAGCCTGTAATCCCAGCACTTTGGGAGGCCGAGGCGGGTGGATCACGAGGTCAAGAGATCGAGACCATCCTGGTCAACACGGTGAAACCCCGTCTCTACTAAAAATACAAAAAATTAGCTGGGCATGGTGGCACGTGCCTGTAATCCCAGCTACTCAGGAGGCTGAGGCAGGAGAATTGCCTGAACCCAGAAGGCGGAGGTTGCGGTGAGCCGAGATCGCGCCATTGCACTCCAGCCTGGGTAACAAGAGCGAAACTCCGTCCCCAAAAAATAAATAAATAAATAAAAATTTCAACTGGCCGGGTAGAGTGGCTCACGCCTGTAATCCCAACACTTTGGGAGGCCAAGGCAGGTGAATCAGCTGAGGTTGGGAGTTTGAGACCAGCCTGACAATATAGCAAAACCTTTTCTCTACTAAAAATACAAAAATTAGCCAGCCTGTGGTGACATGCACCTGTACTCCCAGCTACTGGGGAGGCTGAAGCAGGAGAATCACTTGAACCCAGAAGGTAGAGGTTATAGTGAGCCAAGATGGCATCATTGCATTCCAGCCTGGATTGCAGAGTGAAACCATTTCAGGGGAAAAAAATTAACATTTGGCTGAGTATGGTGGCTCATGCCTGTAATCCCAGCACTTTGGGAGGCTGAGGCAGGCAGATCACTTGAGGTCAGGAGTTTGAGACCAGTGTGACCAACAGGGTGAAACCTTGTTTCCACTAAAAACACAAAAATTAGCCAAGCATAGCATTGCACACCTGTAATCCCAGCTATTCAGAAGACTGAGGCAGAAGAACCACTTGAACCCAGGAGGTGGAGGTTGCAGTGAGCTGAGATTGTGTCACTGCACTCCAGTTTGGGTGACAGAGCAAGACTCTGTCTCAAAAAGGAAAAAAAAATCAACTTTTATTTTATTATTATTTTTGAGACAGGGTCTCACTCTATCACCCAGGCTGGAGTACAGTGGTGTGATCATGGCTCACTGTAGCCTTGACTTCCTGGGCTCAAGCGATCCTCACCTCAGCCCACTGAGTAGCTGGGACTACAGGTGCACACCACCATGCCTGGCTAATTTTTTTTTTTTGAGATGAAATTTCACTCTTGTTGTCCAGACTGGAGTACAATGGCTCGATCTTGGCTTGCTGAAACCTCCGCCTTATGGGTTCAAGCGATTCTGCTGCCTCAGCTTTCTGAGTAGCTGGGATTACAGTCACGCACCACCATGCCTGGCTAATTTTTGTATTTTCTGTAGAGACAGAGTGTCGCCACATTGCCCAGGCTGGTCTTGAACTCTTGAGCTCAAGTGATCCACTCACCTCGGCCTCCCAAAGCGCTGGGATTACAAGCGTGAGCCATTGCTCTAGCTCTCAACTTTTGTGTTAGATACAGGGGGTACATGTGCAGTTTTGTTACAAGGGTATTTTGTACCCAGGTAGTGAGCACAGCACATTAAGTAGTTTTTCAACCCAGACCCCTTTCGCTCCTCCCCCACCTAGTAGTCCACAATGTCTACTGTTTCCTATTTAAAACATTTAAAAATTAGGCTGGATGTGGTGGCTCATGTTTGTAATCCCAGCACTTTGTGGGGGTGAGGCAGGCAAGTCACCTGAGGTCAGGAGTTTGAGACCAGCCTGGGCAACATGGAGAAACCCTGTCTCTACTAAAAATACCCTGTCTCAGTCAGGCGTGGTGGCGGGCACCTGTAATCCCAGGAGGCTGAGGCAGGAGAATCACTTAAACCCGGGAGACACAGGTTACAGTGAGCCAAGATCACACCATTGCACTTTCGCCTGGGTGACAGTGAGACTCAAGTCTCAAAAAATAATTAATCAATTAAAAATCTAAAAATTTGGCCGGGCGCGGTGGCTCAAGCCTGTAATCCCAGCACTTTGGGAGGCAGAGGCGGGTGGATCACGAGGTCAAAAGATCGAGACCATCCTGGTCAACATGGTGAAACCCTGTCTCTACTAAAAATACAAAAAATTAGCTGGGCATGGTGGCGTGTGCCTGTAATCCCAGCTACTCAGGAGGCTGAGGCAGGAGAATTGCCTGAACCCAGGAGGCGGAGGTTGCGGTGAGCCGAGATCGCGCCATTGCACTCCAGCCTGGGTAACAAGAGCGAAACTCCGTCTAAAAAAAAAAAAAAAAAAAAAAAAATCTAAAAATTAAAAAAAAAAGAGCACACAGGGTGGCAGAACTTGTTGCAGCCACCTTGGAAAATATAATCTGCCACAGAGGGCAAGTAGAAAGAATGTTGGAGTTTAAGATTTCAGAAATCTAGTCATCCAAAAGATCACAAGAGCTGTTCATGTGGCAGCTTAGGGGAGTGGAAGCAAAGGTCCTCAGAGCTGAGGAAGACTTAAGATGGTGAGTCAGGTGAACTGCATGCTCATCCATGTGGACACTGACATCCTCAGGAAAGCAGAAGGACTTCAGAGAACAGAAGGCAAAACAAAATGTCATTCATTATTTTTTTTTAGAGATAGGGTGTTTCCCTGTCACCCAGGCTGGAGTGCAGTGGCTCGATCACAGTTCATTGTAGCCTTGAACTCCTGCCCCAGCCTCCTAGCTAGGGCTACAGTGTGTGCCACTATGCCCAGCTAATTTTGTATTTTTTATTTTTTGTAGAGATAGGGCCTTGCTATGTTGTCCAGGCTGGTTTGTAACTCCTGGCCTCAAGCGATCCTCCCACATTGGCCTCCCAAAGCATGGGGATTACAGGCATGAGCCTCTGTGCTCCACCACAAACACTGCTTTTTCTTTTTTGAGACAGAGTTTTACTTCTTGTTGCCCAGGTTGGAGTGTAGTGACACAACCTTGGCTCACTGAAAACTCCGCCTCCTGGGTTCAAGCAATTTTCCTGCCTCAGCCCCTTGAGCAGCTGGGATTACAGGCATGTGCCACCATGCCCGGCTAATTTTGCATTTTTAATAGAGAGGAGATTACTCCATGTTAGGCTGCTCTCAAACTCCTGTCCCCAGGTGATCTGCCTGCCTTGGCCTCCCAAAGTGCTGGAATTACAGGTGTGAGCCACCATGCCCAGTCTACAAAATGCTCTTTTAAAAGTTTTCATCTTTTTTTTTTTTTCCTCTGGAATGGTGAAATAATTAATCTCTGTGGTGAGGACTTCTTTTTTATTTGGGAAAAGGTATTTGCTGTGGGCCTATTGTTTGTGCAAAGATACTAATATCTAACATATTTTGAGTGGCCATTCACTCATTAATTCAAAATATATATACTGGGGCAGGCATGGTAGCTCATGCCTGTGATACCAGCACTTTGAGAGGCCGAGGCAGGTGGATCACTTGAGATCAGGGGTTCAAGACAAGCCTGGCCAATTCGGTGAAATTCCACTTCTACTAAAGATACAAAAATTAGGCCGGGCGCAGTGGCTCACGCCTGTAATCCCAGCACTTTGGGAGGCCGAGGCGGGTGGATCACGAGGTCAAGAGATCGAGACCATCCTGGTCAACATGATGAAACCCCATCTCTACTAAAAATACAAAAAATCAGCTGGGCATGGTGGCGCATGCCTGTAATCCCAGCTACTCAGGAGGCTGAGGCAGGAGAATTGCCTGAACCCAGGAGGCGGAGGTTGCGGTGAGCCGAGATCGCGCCATTGCACTCCAGCCTGGGCAACAAGAGCGAAACTCCGTCTCAAAAAACAAAACAAAACAAAGATACAAAAATTAGCCAAGTGTGACAGTGTGTGCCTTTAGTCCTAGCTACTTGGGAGGCTGAGGTAGGAGAATCACTTGAACCTGGAAGGCAGAGGTTGCAGTGAGCCAAGATCATGCCACTACACTCCAGCCTGGGTGACAGAGCGAGACTCTGTCTCAAAAAAAAAAAAGAAAAAGAGAGCGCCTACTTCAAGAAGTCTGGCTGGCCAAGACACTCCATCTGCTATACACTTGGGCCCACCACAGGCTTCATGCTGAGGCATGCTTTTCCCAGACTGCACCAGCCAATGACTCTGCATGCCAGGGATTCCAGATTCAGGCCATTCCTGCCTTACAAACAGCTTCTATGTGGACAGTTTGCTCTGGGCTCTCTGCAGAGCTCTCAAACAGTTGTCAGACCTGCATGGTGGTCAGTACGCTCTCCATGACTATTCATTTTTTAAATTTAATTTAATTTTAATTTTTATTTTAGATAGGATTGGAGTGCAGTGGCTCGATCATGGCTCACTGCAGACTCCACCTCCTGGGCTCAAGCAATCCTCCCACCTCGGCCTCCCGAGTAGCTAGGACTACAGATGCATACCACTATGTCCAGTTAATAATTTTATTTTTTTGTAGAGATAGGGTCTCGCCATGTTGCGCAGACTGGTCTTGAACTCCTGGCCTCAAGTGATCCTCCTGCCTTGGCTTCTCAAAGTGCTGGGATTATAGGCATGTGCCATTGTGTCCATCCATGCCTTTTAAAAAATTTATTTTTTTATTTTTTTAAGTGTAAAAATGTGTTTATTCACAATCATTTGTGAATTACCATTTGTTACCATTCCTTCAAAAAATTCTTTATGAACAAAAAGCCAAGAAAAATTACAATAGTAGCTTATGCCAAACCAAAAAAATTCATCTGATGTATACAAACTTTAAAAAGCATTAACTCAAGCCTGTAATCCCAGCACTTTGGGAGGCCGAGGCGGGTGAATCACGAGGTCAAGAGATCGAGACCATCCCGGTCAACACGGTGAAACCCCGTCTCTACTAAAAATACAAAAAATTAGCTGGGCATGGTGGCACGTGCCTGTAATCCCAGCTACTCAGGAGGCTGAGGCAGGAGAATTGCCTGAACCCAGGAGGTGGAGGTTGTGGTGAGCCGAGATCGCGCCATTGCACTCCAGCCTGGGAAACAAGAGTAAAACCCCGTCTCAAAAAAAAAAAAAAAAAAAAAAAAGCATTAACACAGGCAATGTGAATATAGATTACCTTAAAAATACTTACAAGACACAGCTACAACTTAAATTATGGTAAGACAGATATAAATAATAGCATTACCTAATGTATTCTATTTACATATTTAGTGTATTAATTTCTATAACATGAAAAAGGAGATAAAACTACAGATGTTGTTGCTTAGCAGTTCAAATATTGAAAGGGCCACATGATTTTTTTTTTTTTAAAGTACAGCAAGAACTTTAGGTTATTATTTATATTGGGACCTTCCTATATTTATAAGAACATGCATGCACTGTCATTGTTTGTTGCAAGGGAAAGAAAATTTAAAAACACTAAGGAAAAAACAAAAAAATGGTTTGCTTGCTAAAATCATACTGAATCCTCAGCAAAATGAAGGAAAGCAATTATGGAGTGTTTTCTATCCCTGGCTCTTTATATGGACACATACATTTTAGAGAAAGGAACAGATAACCATCTATCACAAAATGCAGTTATAGATATTGGTATGCTTAGTTCTATCCTATTAAAGCACCTTGTACTATAAGGTAAAGGAAAGCTTAATAAAATCAATGGAGGCTTTCATACCGGATATAATTTTATTTGAAATACCTGTATTACCTTTTTAGATTTTTCTTTCTTTTTTTTTTTTTTTGGAGATGGAGTTTCGCTCTTGTTACCCAGGCTGGAGTGCAATGGTGTGATCTCGGCTCACCGCAACCTCCGCCTCCCGGGTTCAGGCAATTCTCCTGCCCCAGCCTCCTGAGTCACTGGGATTACAGGCACGCGCCACCATGCCCAGCTGATTTATTTATTTTTTTGTAGTTTTAGTAGAGACGGGGTTTCAACATGTTGACCAGGATGGTCTCGATCTCTTGACCTCGTGATCCACCCGCCTCGGCCTCCCACAGTGCTGGGATTACAGGCAGATTTTTCTTTCTTAAATAATGCAGAGAATATGTTCAGTGTAAAATCTATCTAAGATCATTCATTGGAAATATAGAATTAAAAAAAATAATGGCACTTAAAAACAATGCTGTATATCAATTAACTTAAAGTCAATATGGTGGCATGTAAAATGAAGTGGAAAAACCTAAATATATTATCTTCTTAAATATTATTTTTTATTATTACCAACTTGAAATGTCCGAACTCCAAAGGGTTATTTTTATCATATTATCTTTTGCTCAGATTGAATCAACATTATCATACTAGGACATGTAATTAAGTATAGAAAAAAACCAACACTTCAGCATTTCTTAGAGTCATCTACTCAAATCAATTGTGCTTACTATTAGATAACAAAATCCGAAGAAGTCATAGAAATAAATGCTGGAAAAGGGAACAATATTCTAAATCTGAATCTGACAATCCCTCCTCATGCTCCCTTCACATTTACTGAGAATTAACAAAAAAAAGTCTTAATATTTTCATAGTTAGACAATGAAATAGGGCTTCAAAATCGTTCAAAGTAAAATTAATTTTAAAAATTTAAAGTGGAAGTGCCGGGCGCGGTGGCTCATGCCTGTAATCCTAGCACTTTGGAAGGCTGAGGTGGGTGGATCACCTGAGGTCAGGAGTTCAAGACCAGCCTGGCCATCATGGTGAAACCCCATCTTTAAAAAAAATAAAAAATTAAAGTGGAAATCTACCATAGTTAACACAAATGCTATACAGAAAAGACTTAAAGTGAATTTTATTGGTAACATGACAGGACCATTGAATTGAAAAGCAGAAGGCAAATGATGAAATTGCACTTAATTCTGAAGCAATTCAGATCCTATCATCCCTACTCCTTTCTAATAAAATAAGCATTTACAACATGGTTTCTTACACGTCTCCCTTACAAAAAGGCTCAGCACAATCATTTATACATTCTAGTTGGTTTTTAACATTTGGTCATAACTGATAAACAAGGTCACACTATTTTACCCTATCTAGTCTGTTGATCTGTATCACAATGCCTTATACCAGAATCAGACAGTTCAAATGCAGGATTTACAAATCCAGAATACTCGGAATTTCCGTTATCATCCATTTCGGCACTAACAAAATCATTCTCCCACTCTAGCCCATTGGAATCATCAGAGGCTGATGTAGGATTACTTCCAGTCTTCTCGTTGCTCTACTTAAGTGCTGCCCGTAGAATGTCTTCCTCTGTTTTGGAACGTTCTCTTATCGGAAGCATTCTATTCATTCCTTCTTCATCTTCCCACTCTAGATCTAAGGATGTGCTATCGTCATTTCCACTAGTTGATTTAGTTTTGATCATTAAATTACAACTGCTTTCTGTATTAGGCGTCAAAACTGTAGCATCTGACGAGAGTCTACTGCTTCGAAAAACTTCACACTGTGACTTTGTATTTCCCAAACAAGATTCGAAGTCATCTTCTGGTCCTGAACTTTGATATTCTCCATTGTTGGAAGGATGCTATCGCTGCACAATTCTCTGCCTTTCTTGATCCAAGAGCTTTCGCTGCTTTGCTGCCCTGGCTGCTTCACGCTGTGCAGCGTATAAAGCTTCTTCTAGTCTTAACTTCTCTTCTTGCAAGGCTAACTCTTTTTGAATTTTCTTATCAAGATCTTTCTGCTTTTGGGCAATAGAATCATAATGCCTTTCTCTTAAGTCAACAATTTCTTCCTCTGTAAGAGGCCCATGACTGCTTCGTGGGCTCTCCCCTTCATCACTTTCTACTAGATTCTCAAACTCTATCGTTAAGTGCTCACCTCGTGAGCATGTTCTAAAATACTTGGATCCTCCGCCACCGCCTGCTCACTGCAGCCGCCTCGCTTCCTTCAGTCCAGCAGCAGTTCCCCATCGCATTCTGCCCAGGCGCCGCCGCTCCTCCTCCTCCTCCTTCTCCTGCTCAGTGCCCAAACCCAGGCTCAGCAGCCGCATCCACGCGGCAAGAGCCGAGATGGGGTTCAGGGACCGAGGGCGGCGGGCTGGAGCGCGGCGGTGTGAGGGGCCGGGGCGATGAAAGGGATGAGGCGTTAGGAACAAAGGTAGTGTTTACTCCAGCGGCTGCCAAGCCACCGCTGCACGAGGTAGGAGAGGAAGGAGGACCGGGCTGAAGGCTCTGGACTCCTTTGCCGTCCTCACGGCCCCTCTTGCCTCAGCCCCCAGCCCAGCATGAGTGCTATTTTTTTTTTAATTTTTATTTTATATATTTTTTTGAGACAGAATCTCGCTCATTCTGTCACCCAGGCTGGAGTGCAGTGGTGTGATCTCAGGTCACTGCAACCTCCCCCTCCTGAGTTCAAGCGATTCTCCTGCCTCAGCCTCCCAAGTAGCTGGGATTACAGGCACCCACCACCACGCCAGGCTAATGTTTGTATTTTTAGTAGAGATGGGGTTTCGCCGTGTTGTCCAGGCTGGTCGCAAAGTCCAGACCTCAGGTGATCTACCTGCCTTGGCTTCCCAAAGTGCTGGGATTACAGGCGTGAGCCACCTCACGTGCCCATCCATGCTTATTCTTGCTCTCACTTTCCTTTATTCTTCACAGGCTTTTTTTTTTTTTTTTCCTGTCAATCTCTTGCACATCAAATTCCACCTTGGCATCTTCTTCTCTTGTTTTTTTTTTTTTTTTTGAGACAGAGTTTCGCTCTTGTTACCCAGGCTGGAGTGCAATGGCGCAATCGCGGCTCACCGCAACCTCCGCCTCCTGGGTTCAGGCAATTCTTCTGCCTCAGCCTCCCGAGTAGCTGGGATTACAGGCACGTGCCACCATGCCCAGCTAATTTTTTGTATTTTTAGTAGAGACAGGGTTTCACCATGTTGACCAGGATGGTCTCGATCTCTTGACCTCGTGATCCACCCGCCTCGGCCTCCCAGAGTGCTGGGATTACAGGCTTGAGCCACCGCCCCCGGCTGCTTCTTGTGTTATGGAACCCAACTGGGATCAGCTCAACTGGTTCCTCCTTTGTTCATTGTTCTCTAGTAGCACAATGGCTACCGGGAGTACCCTTCCTGCAGTCCAGGAAGTAAAAAATTGTGTTGCTGAAAAAGCCTTTGTCTCAGTGCTAATTTTTCTTTGCGGTACTGAGCATCTATTTCCAACACTACCCGAGGCCAGGAGTTCGAGACCAGCCTGGGCAATGTAGCAAGACCCCATCTGTACAAAATTTAAGAAAATTAGTCAAGCATGGTGGTGCAAACCTGCAGCCGGGATTACAGGCATGTGCCACCATGCCCAGCTAATTGAGACAGGGTTTCACCATGTTGGTCAGGCTGGTTTCGACCTCCTGACCTCAAGTGATCCACCGGCCTTGGCATCCCAAAGTACTGGGATTAGAGGCATTAGCCTCTGTATCTGGCCCCAAACGGTTTTTGTTAAAGACAGCGTCTCACTCTGTCCCCCAGGCTGGAGTGCAGTGGCACAATCATAGCACACTGCACCCTTGAACTCCTGGGCTCAAGCAGTCCTCCCACTTAACCTCCCGTGGAGCTGGGACCACAGGAACTTTTCCACTTCCCACAATTCCCTCCTCTTTTACTTTATAGTTTTTCTTTTTAAACCTTTTAAAACATGTTTTGACTTAGTTGTTCTGCCTGAGTTTTTAAAAGAAAAAGCTTCTCTCTCTTTTCTCCTTACACTATTTCTTTCTTTAGTTTTACTTCCCATCTCTCTCTCTCTTTCACACACACTTTCTCTTACTATTTTCTGACATATGTCAACCCTTTTTTTTTTTTTTAAAGATGGGGTTTCTCCATGATGGCCAGGCTGGTCTTGAACTCCTGACCTCAGGCGATCCACCCACCTTGGCCTCCCAAAGTGCTAGGATTACAGGCATGAGCCACCGTGCCCTGCCTGTCAAACCTTTTTTAACATTTTGCTGGCTGGAGCGGGACTTGCCTTGGGCCACCGCTTGTGCTGCTGGCTATAATTGTGCTGCTACCTTCTTGCTTATCGCGTTGCTCAATGACTTTTCAGGGCTAAGTGCCTGGAATTTTTCTTGAAGAAATTCAAGATTTTTTTTTGAAGTTCATGCTTGCATGGGCCTGCAGGCTACTGCACCTTCTCACTTGGAGTGCCTGAATTGACAGGGGCAGTATTTACACACACAATTAATACTGTCTCACTCATCAATTCCACTCCTGATGTATTCCCAATAGAAAGGAGGGCTTATGCTGGCTGGACAGGGTGGATCACGCCTGTAATCCCAACACTTTGGGAGGCCAAGATGGGTGGATCACCTGAGGTCAGGAGTTCAAGACCAACCTGACCAACATCATGAATCCCCATCCCTACTAAATCCAAACAAAATTTAAATTAAAATTAAAAAAAATTAGCCAATTGTGGTGGCACATGCCTGTAATCCCAGCTACTTGGGAGACTGAGGCAGGAGAATCACTTGAACCCAAGAGGCAGAGGTTGCAGTGAGTCATGATTATGCCACTGCACTCCAGCCTGGGTAACAAGAGCAAAACTCTCTCTCCAGTTAAAGAAAAAAAGAAAAAAAGAAAGAAAGAAATGAGGGCTTATGTCCACCAAAGCTCGTTTATAGAATGTCCATAGCAACTTAATTCATGACAGCTAAAAATGAGCCAGATGTCCAACAGCAGTAGAATGGATAAATAAAATTGTGGATATGTAATATAATGGATTATTACACAGCAATGAAAAGTAACAGTCACTATCTGCAATAACATGAGTAAACCTCCCAGATATAAAAAAAGCCAGATGATCAAGAGATCTCATTAACTGAGTAAAGGAATCTATAAGAAGGTGTGACATGGTAAAAGCCCCATAAAACTGCATACCTCAACCATACCTCAGCTTTCTGTTGAAACTGCTCTCTGTAACCCTAATGTGACAGGCAGGCAACCCAAACCCACGCCATCTTGGCCCCTGCGACTTGTAATAAGTAACTAAGGTCGTAATTTCCACCCTACCCAGACAATGTGTAAACTAACGCTTATCTTGACTTCTGTGAAGCCCTTAAGTAACAATTGGAATGTCCAAAGTCCCCTGGCCCTCGGAATGTCTGGAGCCCCTCACCCTCAGCTCTGCCCAGGAGGTGACTTATGGAATCCACTGGCCCTCGGAATGTCTGAAGCCCCTCACCCCCACCGCCGCCCCTCACCTTCACCCCTGAGGTGGTTTACGGGCATAAAAGGTCTTCACACCCTCCTTTCAGGGGCCATAGGTTGGAGAGACGTGAGTCCTCCTTGGCCGCCGGCAATAAAGACCCTGCAATTTGGTATACTTTTGTCTTGGTGTTGACTTTCTATGCTGGCTCCAGTACAACAAAGGGAAGCTGCAGGAGTCCACTTAGATTTATGAAAATCATTAGGGATGCAGA
>NW_022436943.1:3228432-3237026 GCF_009761245.1 Sapajus apella | reverse complement strand
TTTTTTTTTTTTTTTGAGACTGAGTTTCACTCATGTTACCCAGGCTGGAGTGCAATGGCGCGATCTCGGCTCACTGCAACCTCCGCCTCCTGGGTTCAGGCAATTCTCCTGCCTCAGCCTCCTGAGTAGCTGGGATTACAGGCACGCGCCACCATGCCCAGCTAATTTTTTGTATTTTTAGTAGAGACGGGGTTTCACCATGTTGACCAGGATGGTCTCGATCTCTTGACCTCGTGATCCACCTGCCTCGGCCTCCCAAAGTGCTGGGATTACAGGCTTGAGCCACTGTGCCCGGCCTTTTTTTTTTTTTTTTGAATCAGGGTCTCACTCTGTCATCCAGGTAGGAGTGCAGTGGGGCAATGTCGGCTCATTGCAGCCTCAACCCACACCCCCATCCCAAGACCCCGGGGCTTAATCAGTCTTCCCCCCTCAGCCTCCCAAGTGACTGGACCAACAGGCATATACCACCAACCCAGCTAATTTTGTATATTTTTTGCAGAGACCAGAGCTCCCTATGTTGCTCAGGCTGGTCTCGAACTGCTGGCCTCAAGCAATCCTCCTGCCTCAGCCTGTCAGAATGTTGTGAGCCACCCCACCCGGGCAGAGTGAGGATGTTTTTGAGGACTGTGGTAAACAGCCTCGTCATATTTATATCCTGTATAATCCTCTCCCTTTGAGCACGGGCTGGACCTAAGGACTATTGGGACTCTTTTCTTTCTTTCTTTCTTTTTTTTTTTTTTTGAGACAGAGTTTGACCTTCTAGGCCAGGCTGAAGTGCAATGGTGTGATTTTGGCTCACTTCAACCTCCGCCTCCCATGTTTAAGTGATTCTCTTGCCTCGCTTCCCAAGTAACTGGGATTACGGGGGTGTTACATGTCCAGCTAATTTTTGTATTTTTAGTCGAGATGGTGTTTCACCATATTGGTCAGGCTGGTCTTGAATTCCTGACCTCAGGTGATCCATCTGCCTGGGCCTCCTAAAATTCTGGGATTACAGGCATGAGCCATCATGCCTTGCTGGACCTAGGTGCTATTTTCTGAGTAGTAATAGAATACATAAAAGTGATGGGATGTCATTTTTGGTATTAGGTTAGAAAAAAGGACTGCGATCTCTCATTTTCTTTTTCTTTCTCTTCATCTTTCTCTTCCCTAACGCTGGGGCAAGCCAGCTGCTTCTTATGAAGAGGTATAAGTGGACAGGAACTGAGGCCTCCAGCCAACAGACAGAGAGGACCTGAGGCCTGCCAGCAACCATGGGAGTGAGTTTGAAAGAGGACTGTCAGCCGGGCGCGGTGGCTCAAGCCTGTAATCCCAGCACTTTGGGAGGCCGAGGCGGGTGGATCACAAGGTCAAGAGATCGAGACCATCCTGGTCAACATGGTGAAACCCCGTCTCTACTAAAAATACAAAAAATTAGCTGGGCATGGTGGCGCGTGCCTGTAATCCCAGCTACTCAGGAGGCTGAGGCAGGAGAATTGCCTGAACCCAGGAGGCGGAGGTTGCGGTGAGCCGAGATCGCGCCATTGCACTCCAGCCTGGGTAACAAGAGCGAAACCCCGTCTCAAAAAAAAAAAAAAAAGAGGACTGTCAAGCCTTGAGGGAGGTGCAGCCCTGGCTGACAGCTTGATTGTATCCTCATGAGAGCCTGAGCCAGAGGACACAGTTAACCTCACCCAGATTCCTAGCCCATTTAAACTGTGAGGAAAGGCCCGGCGCGGTGGCTTACACCTGTAATCCAAGCACTTTGGAGGCCAAGGCTGGCGGATCACCTGAGGTCGGGAGTTCAAGACCAGCCTGACCAACATGGTGAAACCCTGTCTTTAAAAAAAAAAAAAAAAGAAAAAGAAACTGTGAGAAAAAAAAAAGTGTATTGTTTATTAAGCTGCTAAATTTGGGGAGATTTTTACCCAACAATAGGTAATGAAAACAAGGATATTGCTCATTACTCAAAATCACTATATAAAGCCCCTGAAAAATTGAAAGCTGCAACTAGGGAAACACAGAGTCTCCAAGAACACTGTGTTTCTTCTTAGAGACAGTGAGAAAAGCACATACATGTGTTTTCCTTTTAGTTTTGGCCACCAGGAAGCTCAGCCAAATGTATGACCCAATTTTAATAACTGTGTAAGCCCCTATGACCTGCTTATCTGTGTTCTTATTCTTGGCCTTTCATTTTATTCTGACTTTTTTTTCTCTCTCTCTTTCTTTTTTTTTTTTTTAGGGACGGAGTTTCGCTCTTGTTACCCAGGCTGGAGTGCAATGGCGCGATCTCGGCTCACCGCAACCTCCGCCTCCTGGGTTCAGGCAATTCTCCTGCCTCAGCCTCCTGAGTAGCTGGGATTACAGGCACGCGCCACCATGCCCAGCTAATTTTTTTATAGTTTTTAGTAGAGACGGGGTTTCACCATGTTGACCAGGATGGTCTCGATCTCTTGACCTCGTGATCCACCCGCCTCGGCCTCCCAAAGTGCTGGGATTACAGGCTTGAGCCACCGCGCCCGGCCCTCTTTTTTTTTGAAACAAGAGGGAGTTCCCTCTTGCTGCCCAGGCTGGAGTGTGGTGGCACGGCTCACCACAAACTCCACCTCCCAAGTTCAAGGGATTCTCCTGCCTCAGTCTCCCAAGTAGTAGCTGGGATCACAGTCATGCGCCACACACCCGGCTAATTTTGTATTTTTAGTAGAGACAGGGTTTCTCCATGTTGGTCAAACTGGTCTTGAACTCCCAACCTCAAGTGATCTACCTGCCTCGGTCTCCCAACGTGCTAGGATTACAGGCATGAGCCACCGCGCCTGGGCCTGACTTTTCCTTTTCTTCGTACTGATTTTATTAGCTCATCTATATTTTTCTATATGATATGAATTATGGTAAACCACCACAAATTCAGCTTACAGAGAAGCAAGGCATTCGTAAACTTTTTTTTTTTTTTTTTGAGACTCTCACTCTACGGCCCAGGATGGAGTGCAGTGGTGCGATCTTGGCTCACTGCAACCTCTGCCCCCTGGGTTCAAGTGATTCTCTGGCCTCAGTCTCCCAGCTACTTAGCTGGGATTACAGGTGCACAACACCATGCCTGGCTAATTTTTTATTTTATTTTATTTTATTTTTTAGTAGAGGCGGGGGTTTCACCATGTAGGACAGGCTAGTCTTGAACTCCTGACCTCAAGTGATCCACCTGCCTCTGCCTCCCAAATTGTTGGGATTGCAGGCATTAGCCACTGCGACTGGCCCATAAATCATTTTTTAAAAATAGTTTTTTAATTTAAAACGTAGTTTTGCATATTAAAAAAAAGTTTTGCATAGGTTGAACACAAAGTGCCTGGAGGTGGTGGTGGGAAGATCAGGTCATAGGAGGGTGGCTCAGGAGCCCCAACCATTGGCCAGGGGTGACTTGGATTGTGTCAGAAATATCAAGTGATAACGACAAAAAAGGGAAAAAGGATGGCAACTGGTTGCCATCCCAGAGGGAGGGGCCGAGGGTTCACCCAGCCACCCACAATGGGATCCTTGCTACATGTTCCTGGCAAGGGCTCCCCTAAGTCCCTCCTGCTCAGTCCCGCCCATCACATCGGCCCCGCCCTCACCCCGGCCCCGCCCTTCACACGCGCAGCGTCGCGCAGCCTCAGTCTCCCAGCCAGTCCGGCGGCCTCGGCGGTTGCGCGCTTAGCCCTCCTCCCTCCGTGCTGTGCGCGCCTTTTCTGCTCTGCCAGCCTCATTTCGGGGCGGTTAGGCTGCGCGCCTGTGGGGACGGGGCCCAGAGCAAGCGACCGTGACAATGGGGCAAGGCGGCTGGGTCGGGCCGAGGGCAGCGGCCGAGGTGAAGGCGGAAGGAGGCGGCGGTGTCGGAGGGGTAAGATGGCGGCCCCGGTCCTCCTGAGAGTGTTGGTGCTGCGGTGGGAGCGGGTGGCCCAGTATGCCATGTGTGGTGCGGAAATCCTGCTTTCCATCTATGCCTACCAGGTGCAGAGGGAGCAGGAGCGGGACCCCGAGCACTGGGCCCTCTGCGACCTGGGGCCCTGGGTGAGGTGCTTCTCCACCTTTGCCTCCAGGTAGCCATTAGGGAGTGGGCCGGGAGCGGCCGCGCGGGGCCAGGGTGCAGGCTGGGGGTGGGGAGCTCGCGGCGGGAGCTCGGGCCTGGGCTGGCTGGGACCTGGCGGTGTGGGAACGGACGGGGTCCGGCCGGGGCCTGGCGGGGGGCGGCAGCTGGACGCTCCTGCCCCAGGGGCGGCCGGTGCCCAGGCAGCGCTGCAAAGATAGCGGGGCTGCGAGGACGCCGGGGAGGGTTGAGGTCAGAGAGTGCATCTGGGAGGCCGGGGCGTAGGGATGCGGTTGGGCGGGCGGGGGCCGCGCTGGGCTGCAGCGCGTGGGTCTGAGGAGGGTGGGGCCCGGCCAGCCTGATGGGTTTCCTGGTTCTCGGGAGGAGGACCGGGGTGTAGGACCTTGTCCGCCGCACCCGCGAGGCCAGCGGCCGCCTCTTGTTCCCCCCATCGCTGCAGCCGAAGCTTTGGGGCCGGCTTGGACTCAGGGGGTTTGCGTTTCCCAGTGTCTTCCTGGTGTTAGGACGGGTGTTTCCGTGGTCAGGTCTCCTTGTACTCCAGCGCTAGAGAGAATTTGCAGACATACTGGGACGGTGACAGGGCAAACACGAGTTTGACCCTACTCTGGAAGAAGATACCGGCACTTAACATACGTGATTTCTTGGATTTCACCTTGTATATTTCAGTGTGGCAGGAGGGGGAAATGATCTGAGTTTGGGTCTGAGTTTAAGCTTCATTGGAGTAAATGACAAGTATGTTATGTGTATGGTGATGTTTTAGGTATTGGGATGAGTTTTAAACTTTGTTGCTTATTAGTGTAATAGGATACCCACAGCAGATTAAAAACACACGCTTTGCTAAACTGGAGCTATTGGTTTGTTACTGATCATTTTAGTTTTTTTTTTTTTAATGTTGTAATTGGTTTGTCTGTTGTTTTCTTTTAACGCATTAAATTTTCCTAGGCAAGTTACTTTGAAAAAGGGAGGAATTTACATTTTAAAGGTGGCTGCTGTTTTTAATTTAATGTGTTTATTTGGGGGGAGGGGGGGTTTAAAAACATAACAAGTTGAAGAAATGATTTCAGAATATGTAGGTTACGATTTTTATAGAGACTGTTTAATATTTAGATGTTTGTTAACATGTTTGTTAACAGTCACATTTGAGCAATTTCTTCCCCTCCTGTTGATTGGTAAATTGGTATGTAGACAGAAATGCATAGCCCACTAGTTTATTTCGACTCGCATATTGTTGATTACATGAACAAGGTAGCATTGGAGTTTGTCTTGTTATTGGTTACAAACTTCAGGGTGCGGAATTTTACTTAGCCTTCTTATGGACCAGATACTCTGTCTCATTTGCTCTTAAACCAAAATCCTGTAGCTTTTTACAGGGGAAATAATTCTCACATGGCCAAATGAAACGTTTTGAAAATGCATTTAAAATGTAGGTATTAGTTTACAGGGGCAAATAGATGTGACAAAAAGCTCACAGTTGTTGGTGGTTATTCTGACCATAATAGGCTGATACCCTTTGAGAAACATTGTCTTTTATGCAAAATGTTTGTTACTTCCACTTTGGGAAAGGACTTTTAAACTCCTAAGTACCTTCCACCTGATGTTAGTTGACTGAATAAATTTGTAAGGAAAACTTGCAGCAGCACATTTCAAGTATTTAAGAAAAAAGAACTAAAAATAACTTTTGATTCTGGTTTAATATGGAATTTAAGCAGAATTATTACCAATTTTAGATTTTTTTTTTTTTTTTTTTTGTTTTTTGAGACAGAGTTTCGCTCTTGTTACCCAGGCTGGAGTGCAATGGCACGATCTCGGCTCACCGCAGCCTCCGCCTCCTGGGTTCAGGCAATTCTCCTGCCTCAGCCTCCTGAGTAGCTGGGATTACAGGCACGCGCCACCATGCCCAGCTAAGTTTTGTATTTTTAGTAGAGACGGGTTTCACCATGTTGACCAGGATGGTCTCGATCTCTTGACCTCGTGATCCACCCGCCTCGGCCTCCCAAAGTGCTGGGATTACAGGCTTGAGCCACCGTGCCCGGCCACCAATTTTAGATTTTTTTAAAAAACAAGTCTAAAATAAATGTACCTTTTAACATTGGGGCATGGAAGGAGTACTTTACTGTATATTTAAGTTCTTAAAATTGACTTTGTTAAAAAAGAGTTTTGAACCATTTAATAAGCAGACACTGTAAATATTCTCATAGTTATATGTCCTGCAAGAGCTGTGTGTGCATCATAAAACATCAAGAAGTATATTAAAAGTATATATAAGTACATGTAAGATTAAAGGTAACTGGATCTCTTTATAGTTTAAATTTGAATTTAATATGTTGTGACCGAAAGTGCTGTTTCAGTGTGTAGCTGTGGACATAAAACAGTTTAACTTAGATGCTTGTTAAGCATAGGTAAAAATAAGATATGCTAATAAGAGTAAATAACTTACTTGCTATCTATACAGTGAAATTATTTTAAGAAATTTGTTTGGTTTGATCAGCCTGTTTATAAACTACTTGCAAAAATCAAGTAGTTTATAAACTACTCATTTAATAAATGAATTTACAGGTCAACTTATTTTGGAAATAGTTTATAAACAGGCTGATCAAAATCACATATGTATATATACATATATAGTCACATATATATACATATATAGATTAATTTTCTTTTGGAAGTACGTAGACAAAACATTGAAAGTTTTTATTTTGTCAAGCTGAAAGAGACTTTAAATGAAAGCTGATTATTGGACACCTCAAGTTAGTTTCTTTTGAGTAGTGATTGCCATGTAGCAGTACTACTCAAAGATGTGACACTTAGGAAAAGAAAGTTTGAGTCCAGGCTGGGTGTGGTGGCTCACAACTGTAATACCAGCGCTTTGGGAGGCTGAGGCAGGTGGATCACCTGAGGTCGGGAATTCGAGACTAGCTTGACCAACATGGAGAAACCCCGTCTCTACTAAAAATACAAAATTAGGTGGGTGGGCGTGGTGGTGCACACCTGTAATCCCAGCTACTTGGGAGGCTGAGGCAGGAGAATTGGTTGACCCCAGGAGATGGAGGTTGCTGTGAGCCTAAATCACACCATTGCACTCTAGTCTGGACAACAAGAGCGAAATTCCGTCTCAAGAAAATTTGAAGCCACCTGGCTCACGCCTGTAATCCCAGCACTTTGGGAGGCCGAGGTGGGTGGATCATCTGAGATCAGGAGTTCAAGACCAGCCTGACCAACATGGAGAAACCTTGTCTCTTCTAAAAATAGAAAATTACCTGGGTGTGGTGGTACATACCTGTAATTTCAGCTACTCAGAGAGCTGAGACAGGAGAATCACTTGAACCTGGCAGGCAGAGGTTGTGGTGAGCCGAGATCGCACCACTGCACCCAGCCTGGGCAACAAGAGCAGAAACTGTGTCTCAAAAAAAAAAAAAAAAGAAAAAAAAAAAGAAAAAATGAGCCCGAGAAAAGTTAACAGATGAAAAAGATTGGCAAAAAGAAAGTCCTCTTTCAGGATTCAGTGTCAGCACATGGTTTTGGATAGCTTATACTCAACTTTATTCTCATTTCACAATCCCCAAATGTGCTAATCCAAACAGAATAAGGTAGGGATTAAAGAGAGAATCTTGAGGGGCATGTATTATCTGTGTGTAAAGTGCCATATTATTTTGGGGCCATAATGATGTAAAGTGTCAGACTTTTAGATTTCTACAGAAATATTTCCCCAAAATTAGGAGGCTACAATAGAAATGCTGATTTTTTTTTTTTTTTTGAGACTGAGTCTTGCCCTGTCACCAGGCTGGAGAGCAGTGGCGTGATCTCAGCTCACTGCAGGCTCTGCCCCCTGGGTTCAAGTGATTCTCCTGCATCAGCTCCCTGAGTACCTGAGATTACAGATACATGCCACCATGCCCAGCTAATTTATGTATTTTTAGTAGAGACAGGGTTTCACCTTGTTGGCCAGGATGGTCTTGATCGCATGACCTTGTGAGCCACCATGGCTGGCCTGATTTTTTATTTCTACCAGGTACAGCCAGTAAAAGGAAATGTCACACCACTATCTCCTGTCACCATCATTTCATTTAACAAAAGGATATTTTCACTCAAATAATTTGAAAGAACAGAATCTCTCACAATAAATTTTATTTTTTATTTTTTTGAGACGGAGTCTTGCTTTGTTGCCAGGCTGGAGTGTGGTATATTTTTTAAAAACCTAAACAGAACATCTAGAGTTGGAAATAAATTTTAAAGTACAATGATGGCGGGCCGGGCGCGGTGGCTCACGCCTGTAATCCCAGCACTTTGGGAGGCCGAGGCGGGTGGATCACGAGGTCAAGAGATCGAGACCATCCTGGTCAACATGGTGAAACCCCGTCTCTACTAAAACTACAAAAAAATTAGCTGGGCATGGTGGCGCGTGTCTGTAGTCCCAGCTACTCAGGAGGCTGAGGCAGGAGAATTGCCTGAACCCGGGAGGCTGGAGTGCAATGGCACGATCTCGGCTCACTGCAACCTCCGCCTCCCGGGTTCAGGCAATTCTCCTGCCTCAGCCTCC